>NC_092225.1:4664833-4672693 GCF_036320965.1 Panulirus ornatus
ATAATAATAATAATAATAATAATAATAATAATAATAATAATAATAATAATAATAATAATAATAATAATAATAATAATAATAATAATAATAATAATAATAATAATAATAATAATAATAATAATAATAATAATAATAATAATAATAATAATAATAATAATAATAATAATAATAATAATAATAATAATAATAATAATAATAATAATAATAATAATAATAATAATAATAATAATAATAATAATAATAATAATAATAATAATAATAATAATAATAATAATAATAATAATAATAATAATAATAATAATAATAATAATAATAATAATAATAATAATAATAATAATAATAATAATAATAATAATAATAATAATAATAATAATAATAATAATAATAATAATAATAATAATAATAATAATAATAATAATAATAATAATAATAATAATAATAATAATAATAATAATAATAATAATAATAATAATAATAATAATAATAATAATAATAATAATAATAATAATAATAATAATAATAATAATAATAATAATAATAATAATAATAATAATAATAATAATAATAATAATAATAATAATAATAATAATAATAATAATAATAATAATAATAATAATAATAATAATAATAATAATAATAATAATAATAATAATAATAATAATAATAATAATAATAATAATAATAATAATAATAATAATAATAATAATAATAATAATAATAATAATAATAATAATAATAATAATAATAATAATAATAATAATAATAATAATAATAATAATAATAATAATAATAATAATAATAATAATAATAATAATAATAATAATAATAATAATAATAATAATAATAATAATAATAATAATAATAATAATAATAATAATAATAATAATAATAATAATAATAATAATAATAATAATAATAATAATATAATAATAATAATAATAATAATAATAATAATAATAATAATAATAATAATAATAATAATAATAATAATAATAATAATAATAATAATAATAATAATAATAATAATAATAATAATAATAATAATAATAATAATAATAATAATAATAATAATAATAATAATAATAATAATAATAATAATAATAATAATAATAATAATAATAATAATAATAATAATAATAATAATAATAATAATAATATAATAATAATAATAATAATAATAATAATAATAATAATAATAATAATAATAATAATAATAATAATAATAATAATAATAATAATAATAATAATAATAATAATAATAATAATAATAATAATAATAATGATAATAATAACAATAATAATAATAATAATAATAATAATAATAATAATAATAATAATAATAATAATAATAATAATATTAATAATGATAATAATAATAATAATAATAATAATAATAATAATAATAATAATAATAATAATAATATAATGACAATAGCAATGATAATAATAATTATAATGATAATGAAAATAATGATAATGATAAGAGATAATGAAGGATTAGCAATACTCCTGAAGCAGCAGTTGTGAGAAAATGTGATAGAGTGTAAGAAAGTAAATTCTAAATAGTTTTAGGTAAAACTGAAGGTGGATGGAGACAGATGGGTGATTATCAGGGCCTCTGGACCTGATAATGAATGACATTGGTAAGGATATTCATTGTATGTAAGGATCATGTGAAGTTCCTGGGGATTGGCAGAATGTATGTACATATTGTGTACTGCCCAAAGGCAAAGGATATAGAGGGGAGTTTTCAAACGACAGAGGCATAAGTTTGTTGAAAGTTCCTTGGAAATTATATGTAATGGTACTGATGGAATAGTATTCATGGACAGAGCATCAGATTGGGGAAGAGCAGTGTGGTGTCCGAGGAAGTAGAGGATGGGTGGATCAGGTGTTTGCTTAGAAAAACAAATGGATTTGTATGTAGCAATTATGGATTTAGAGAAGGCATATGTTAGAGTTGATAGAAATGCTGTGTGGAAGGTATTAAGCGTATATGGTATGGGATATAAATTGCTAGAATCAGCGAAAAGTTGTTATCAAGGATGTAAGGCATGTGTATGAGTAGGATGATAGGAGAGTGGTTTGTTAACAGTGAATATCAGCCTGCGGCAGTGGCGTGTGATGTCCCTATGGTGTTTAATTTGCTTATGGATGGGGTTGTTAGGCAGGTGAATGCAAGAGTTTTGGATAGATGGATGAGTACGCAGTCTTTTGTGGATGAGATGGCTTGGGAAGTGAGTCACTTGTTCTTCACCGAAGATACAGCTCTAGTGGCTGATTCTTTTGAGAAACTTCAGTGGTTGGTGAACGAGTTTGAAACAGTGTGTGAAAGGAGTAAGTTGAGAGTAAATGTGAATAAGATCAAGATCATTAGGTTCAGTAGGGTTGAGGGACAAGGTAATTAAGATGTAAGTTTGAATGCAGAATGACTTGAGGAAATGGTGTTTTTAGATATCCAGTAGTGGACTTAGCAGCGGATGGAACTATAGAAGCGGAAGTGAGACACAGGGTTTGGGAGGGGGCGAAGCTTCTCGAAGCGATGAAGAATGTGTGGAAGGAGATAATGTTATCTCGGAGAGCAAAAATTGGTATGTTTGAAGGAATATTAGTTCTAACAATTCTATATGATGGCAAGGCATGTGCTATGGATAAGTTTCTACGGAGAAGGGTGGATATATTGGAAATGAAATGTTTGAGGACAATAGGTGGTGTGAGGTGGTTTGATCGAGAAAATAATGTAAGAGTAAGAGAGATGTGCTTTGATAAAAAGAGTATGGTTGAGAGAGCAGAAGAGGGCGTGTTGAAGTGGTTTGGACATTTGGAGAGAATGAGTTAGGAGAGATTGACGAAGAGGATACATGTGTCAGAGGTGGAGGGAACAAGGTGAAACGGGAGACCAAATTAGAGGTGGATGGATGGAGTAAAAAAGATTTTGAGCGATCGGGGCTTGAACATATAGGATGGTGAAAGGAATGGAAGGAATAGTGTGAATTGGAACGACGTGGTATACCGGGATCGACGTACTGCCAATGGATTGAACCAGGGCATGTGAAGCGTCAGGGGTAATCCATGGAAAAGTCTGTGGGGCCTGGATCTGGATAGGGAGCTGCGGTTTCAATGCATTACATGACAGCTAGAAACTAAGGGTGAGCAAATGTGGTGTTTTTGTCTGTATTCCTGTATCTAACTCGCTGAAGCAAGGGATAGCAATTCTGTTTTCTTCTGTGTGTGTGTGTGTGTGTGTGTGTGTGTGTGGGGCGCGACAGAAATTAATTAAGGCAACCAAGTACGAATATTTACATGTGTATCCATGTAATGCCTGCGTATGTGTATGTATATGTATGTATAACCTGATATGTATATGTATAGATATGATGTAAAGGGGTGTTTATCTATATGTATGTGTACACGAATGGTTGGGCCATATTTCTTTTCCTAGTGCTACCTCGCTGACGCGTGAAACAGCGACTATGTGCGATACTAATGATAATGCTACTCATGAGAATAAAAATAAAAATAATAATAACAATAATGATAATGAAAATAATAATAAAAATAATAATAATAATAATAATAATAATAATAATAATAATAATAATAATAATAAAAATAATAATAATAATAATAATAGTAATAATAATAATAATAATAATAATAATAATAATAATAATAATAATAATAATAATAATAATAATAATAATGATAATGATAATAATAATAATGATAAAAATGATAATAATGATAATATGGATGATGATGATATTGATAGTATTAATAATGATAAATATGATGATAATAACAATAGTAATAATGGTGATGATGAAAAGTATAAAAATGATGATAATGATGATAATAATAATGATAATGATAACAATAATGATAATAATGGTGATAGAAACGATAATAATAATAATGATAATGATAATGATAATAATAATGATAATAATAATAATAATAATAAAAACAACAACAATAATAATAATAATGATATTAATAATGATAATAATAATGATGATAATAATGATGATGATAGAAATAATAAAAATAATGATAATGATTATAATAATAAAATAATGATAATAATAATAATAATAATGATAATAATAATAATAATAATTATAATAATGATAATAAAACTAATAATAATCATAATAATAGTAATAATAATAACAATAATAATAATAATAATATTAATAATTTTGATAATAATAATAATAATAATAATAATAATAATAATAATAATAATAATAATAATAATAATAATAATAATAATAATAATAATAATAATAATAATAATAATAATGATAATAATAACAAATGTAACAATAAAACAATTATAATGATATTGTTAATAATAATGATAATAATAATAGTAATAATGATATTAATGATAATAATAATAATAATAATAATAATAATAATAATAATAATAATAATAATAATAATAATAATAATAATAATAATAATAATAATAATAATGATAATAATAATAATAATAATAATAATAATAAAAATAATAATAATAATAATAATAATAATAATAATAATAATAATAATAATAATAATAATAATAATAATAATAATAATAATAATAATAATAATAATAATAATAATAATAATAATAATAATAATAATAATAATAATAATAATAATAATAATAATAATTAATAATTACAAATAATAAATAATAATAATAAATAATCAATAATAATTATTATAATAATAATAATAATAATAATAATAATAATAATAATAATAATAATAATAATAATAATAATAATAATAATAATAATAATAATAATAATAATAATAATAATAATAATAATAATAATAATAATAATAATAATAATAATAATAATAATAATAATAATAATAATAATAATAATAATAATAATAATAATAATAATAATAATAATAAAATAATAATAATAATAATAATAATAATAATAATAATAATAATAATAATAATAATAATAATAATAATAATAATAATGTAATAATAAAACTTATAATAATAATAATAATAATAATAATAATATAATAATAATAATAATAATAATAATAATAATAATAATAATAATAATAATAATAATAATAATAATAATAATAATAATAATAATAATAATAATAATAATAATAATAATAATAATAATAATAATAATAATAATAATAATAATAATAATAATAATAATAATAATAATAATAATAATAATAATAATAATAATAATAATAATAATAATAATAATAATAATAATAATAATAATAATAATAATAATAATAATAATAATAATAATAATAATAATAATAATAATAATAATAATAATAATAATAATAATAATAATAATAATAATAATAATAATAATAATAATAATAATAATAATAATAATAATAATAATAATAATAATAATAATAATAATAATAATAATAATAATAATAATAATAATGATAATAATAATAATAATAATAATAATAATAATAATAATGATAATAATAATAATAATAATAATAATAATAATAATAATAATAATAATAATAATAATAATAATAATAATAATAATAATAATAATAATAATAATAATAATAATAATAATAATAATAATAATAATAATAATAATAATAATAATAATAATAATAATAATAATAATAATAATAATAATAATAATAATAATAATAATAATAATAATAATAATAATAATAATAATAATAATAATAATAATAATAATAATAATAATAATAATGATAATAATAATAATGATAATAATAATAATAATAATAATAATAATAATAATAATAATAATAATAATAATAATAATAATAATAATAATAATAATAATAATAATAATAATAATAATAATAATAATAATAATATAATGGCAATAGCAATGATAATAATAATTATAATGATAATGAAAATAATGATAATGATAAGAGATAATGAAGGAGTAGCAATACTCCTGAAGCACCAGTTGTGAGAAAATGTGATAGAGTGTAAGAAAGTAAATTCTAAATAGTTTTAGGTAAAACTGAAGGTGGATGGAGACAGATGGGTGATTATCAGGGCCTCCGGACCTGATAATGAATGACATTGGTAAGGATATTCATTGTATGTAAGGATCATGTGAAGTACCTGGGGATTGGCAGAATGTATGTACATATTGTGTACTGCCCAAAGGCAAAGGATATAGAGGGGGGTTTTCAAACGACAGAGGCATAAGTTTGTTGAGAGTTCCTTGGAAATTATATGTAATGGTACTGATGGAATGGAATTCATGGACAGAGCATCAGATTGGGGAAGAGCAGTGTGGTGTCCGAGGTAGTAGAGGATGGGTGGATCAGGTGTTTGCTTAGAAAAACAAATGGATTTGTATGTAGCATTTATGAATTTAGAGAAGGCATATGCTAGAGTTGATAGAAATGCTGTGTGGAAGGTATTAAGCGTATATGGTATGGGATATAAATTACTAGAAGCAGTGAAAAGTTCTTATCAAGGATGTAAGGCATGTGTATGAGTAGGATGATAGGAGAGTGATTTGTTAACAGTGAATATCAGCCTGCGGCAGTGGCGTGTGATGTCCCTATGGTGTTTAATTTGCTTATGGATGGGGTTGTTAGGCAGGTGAATGCAAGAGTTTTGGATAGATGGACGAGTACGCAGTCTTTTGTGGATGAGATGGCTTGGGAAGTGAGTCACTTGTTGTTCACCGAAGATACAGCTCTAGTGGCTGATTCGTTTGAGAAACTGCAGAGGTTGGTGAACGAGTTTGAAACAGTGTGTGAAAGGAGTACGTTGAGAGTAAATGTGAATAAGATCAAGATCATTAGGTTCAGTAGGGTTGAGGGACAAGGTAATTAAGATGTAAGTTTGAATGGAGAATGACTTGAGGAAATGGTGTTTTTAGATATCTAGTAGTGGACTTAGCAGCGGATGGAACTATGGAAGCGGAAGTGAGACACAGGGTTTGGGAGGGGGCGAAGCTTCTCGAAGCGATGAAGAATGTGTGGAAGGAGATAATGTTATCTCGGAAAGCAAAAATGGGTATGTTTGAAGGAATATTAGTTCTAACAATTCTATATGATTGCAAGGCATGTGCTATGGATAAGTTTCTACGGAGAAGGGTGGATATATTGGAAATGTAATGTTTGAGGACAATTGGTGGTGTGAGGTGGTTTGATCGAGAAAATAATGTAAGAGTAAGAGAGATGTGCTTTGATAAAAAGAGTATGGTTGAGAGAGCAGAAGAGGGCGTGTTGAAGTGGTTTGGACATATGGAGAGAATGAGTTAGGAGAGATTGACGAAGAGGATACATGTGTCAGAGGTGGAGGGAACAAGGTGAAACGGGAGACCAAATTAGAGGTGGATGGATGGAGTAAAAAAGATTTTGAGCGATCGGGGCTTGAACATATAGGATGGTGAAAGGAATGGAAGGAATAGTGTGAATTGGAACGACGTGGTATACCGGGATCGACGTACTGCCAATGGATTGAACCAGGGCATGTGAAGCGTCAGGGGTAATCCATGGAAAAGTCTGTGGGGCCTGGATCTGGATAGGGAGCTGCGGTTTCAATGCATTACATGACAGCTAGAAACTAAGGGTGAGCAAATGTGGTCTTTTTGTCTGTATTCCTGTATCTAACTCGCTGAAGCAAGGGATAGCAATGCTGTTTTCTTCTGTGTGTGTGTGTGTGTGTGTGTGTGTGTGTGTGTGTGTGTGTGTGTGTGTGGGGCACGGGGGGGGAGGGGGTTGTAGGGTAGCGACAGAAATTAATGAAGGCAACAAAGTACGAATATGTACATGTGTATGCATGTAATGCCTGCGTATGTGTATGTATATGTATGTATAACCTGATATGTATAT
>NC_092225.1:4672793-4677793 GCF_036320965.1 Panulirus ornatus
CAACTCTATCCATAGCCCACGCCTCGCAACCATACAACATTGTTGGAACCACTATTCCTTCAAACATACCCATTTTTGCTTTCCGAGATAATGTTCTCGACTTCCACACATTCTTCAAGACTCCCAGGATTTTCGCCCCCTCCCCCACCCTATGATTCACTTCCGCTTCCATGGTTCCATCCGCTGCTAGATCCACTCCCAGATATCTTAAACACTTTACTTCCTCCAGTTTTTCTCCATTCAAACTTACCTCCCAATTGACTTGACCCTCAACCCTACTTTACCTTATAGCCTTGCTCTTATTCACATTTACTCTTAACTTTCTTCTTCACACAAATGTTGTTATTATTATCATTATTCACATTATCATTATTATTGTTTTATCGTTATTATTATCATTATTGTAATTATAATTTTCATTATTATTACTATTATTGTTATTATTATTATCATTATCATTGTTATCATTATGATTATTACTATAATTATTATAATTATTACTATTATTATTATTACTATTATTATCATTATTATTATTATTATTATTATTATTATTATTATTATTATTATTATTATTATTATTATTATTATTATTATTACTATTATTACTATTTCTATTATTATTATTATTATTATTATTATCATTATTATTATTATTATTATTATTATTATTATTATTATTATTATCATTATTATTATTATCATATTATTATTATTATTATTATTATTATTTTTTTTTTTTTTTTTCTTTTTTTTATACTTTGTCGCTGTCTCCGCGTTTGCGAGGTAGCGCAAGGAAACAGACGAAAGAAATGGCCCAACCCCCCCCCCCCCCATACACATGTATATACATACGTCCACACACGCAAATAACATACCTACACAGCTTTCCATGGTTTACCCCCGACGCTTCACATGCCCTGATTCAATCCACTGACAGCACGTCAACCCCGGTATACCACATCGCTCCAATTCACTCTATTCCTTGCCCTCCTTTCACCCTCCTGCATGTTCAGGCCCTGATCACACAAAATCTTTTTCACTCCATCTTTCCACCTCCAATTTGGTCTCCCTCTTCTCCTCGTTCCCTCCACCTCCGACATATATCCTCTTGGTCAATCTTTCCTCACTCATTCTCTCCATGTGCCCAAACCACTTCAAAACACCCTCTTCTGCTCTCTCAACCACGCCCTTTTTAGTGCCACACAACTCTCTTTCCCTTACGTTACTCACTCGATCAAACCACCTCACACCACACATTGTCCTCAAACATCTCATTTCCAGCACATCCATCCTCCTGCGCACAACTCTATCCATACCCCACGCCTCGCAACCATACAACATTGTTGGAACCACTATTCCTTCAAACATACCCATTTTTGCTTTCCGCGATAATGTTCTCGACTTCCACACATTCTTCAAGGCCCCCAGAATTTTCGCCCCCTCCCACACCCTATGATCCACTTCCGCTTCCATGGTTCCATCCGCTGCCAGATCCACTCCCAGATATATAAAACACTTCACTTCCTCCAGTTTTTCTCCATTCAAACTCACCTCCCAATTGACTTGACCCTCAACCCTACTGTACCTAATAACCTTGCTCTTATTCACATTCACTCTCAACTTTCTTCTTCCACACACTTTACCAAACTCAGTCACCAGCTTCTGCAGTTTCTCACATGAATCAGCCACCAGCGCTGTATCATCAGCGAACAACAACTGACTCACTTCCCAAGCTCTCTCATCCCCAACAGACTTCATACTTGCCCCTCTTTCCAAAACTCTTGCATTTACCTCCCTAACAACCCCATCCATAAACAAATTAAACAACCATGGAGACATCACACACCCCTGCCGCAAACCTACATTCACTGAGAACCAATCACTTTCCTCTCTTCCTACACGTACACATGCCTTACATCCTCGATAAAAACTTTTCACTGCTTCTAACAACTTTCCTCCCACACCATATATTCTTAATACCTTCATTATTATTATTATCATTATTATTATTATTATTACTATTATTATCATTATCATTATTATTATTTTTATTATTATTTTTATTTTTATTATTATTATTATTATTATTATCATTATTATTATTATTATTATTATTATAATTATTATTTTTTATCTTTTTTTTTTTTTTGGTTTGTCGTTGTCTCCCGCGTTTGCGAGGTAGCGCAAGTAAACAGACGAAAGAAATGGCCAAACCCATCCCCATACACATGTATATACATACGTCCACACACGCAAATATTCATACCTACACAGCTTTCCATGGTTTACCCCAGACACTTCACATGCCTTGATTCAATCCACTAACAGCACGTCAACCCCTGTATACCACATCGCTCTAATTCACTCTATTACTTGCCGTCCTTTCACCCTCCTGCATGTTCAGGCCCCGATCACACAAAATCTTTTTCACTCCATCTTTCCACCTCCAATTTGGTCTCCCTCTTCTCCTCGTTCCCTCCACCTCCGACACATATATCCTCTTGGTCAATCTTTCCTCACTCATTCTCTCCATGTGACCAAACCATTTCAAAACACCCTCTTCTGCTCTCTCAACCACGCTCTTTTTATTTCCACACATCTCTCTTACCCTTACGTTACTTACTCGATCAAACCACCTATTATTATTATTATTATTATTATTATTATTATTATTATTATTATTATTATTATTATTATTATTATTATTATTATTCTTATCATTATTATTATTATTATTGTTATTATTATTATATTTATTATCATTATCATTACTATTATTATCATTATTATCATTATTATTTCTATCATTATTATTATCATCATTATTGATTATTGATATTATTATTACTATTAGTAGCAGCAGGAGTTATAGAAGTAACAATAACAGTAATAATATAGAAGCCCCGATCGCTCAAAATCTTTTTCACTCCATCCATCCACCTTCAATTTGGTCTCCCGTTTCACCTTGTTCCCTCCACCTCTGACACATGTATCCTATTCGTCAATCTCTCCTTACTCACTCTCTCCATATGTCCAAACCACTTCAACACGTCCTCTTCTGCTCTCTCAACTATACTCTTTTTATCACCGCACATCTCTCTTACTCTTACATCATTTTCTCGATCAAACAACCTCACACCACATATTGTCCTCAAACATTTCATTTCCAATACATCCACCCTTCTCCGTTCAAACTCTCCGTTCAAACTATAGCACATGCCTCGCAACCATATAAAATTGTTAGAACTAATATTCCTTCAAACATAACCATTTTTGCTCTCCGAGATAACTTTATCTCCTTCCACACATTCTTCATCGCTTCGATAAGCTTCGCCCCCTCCCAAACCCTGTGTCTCACTTCCGCTTCCATAGTTCCATCCGCAGCTAAGTCCACTCCGAGATATCTAAAAACACAACTTCCTCCAGTCATTCTCCATTCAAACTTACATCTAAATTACCTTGTCCCTCAACCCTACTGAACCTAATAAATCTTGATCTTATTCGCATTTAATCTCAACTTGCTCCTTTCACGCACTTTTTCAAACTCGGTCACCAACCTCTGCAGTTTCTCAAACGAATCAGCCAGTAGAGCTGTAACTTACCAAGACATCTCATCCGCTACAGACTGCGTACTCGCCCGTCTCTCCAAAACTTTTGCATTCACCTGCCTAACAACCCCATCCATAAGCAAATTAAACACCATAAGGACATCACACGCCACTGCCGCAGGCTGATACCCACTGGGAACAAACCACTCTCCTATCATCCTACTCATACACATGCCTTACATCCTTGATAAGAAGTTTTCACTGCTTCTAGCAATTCATCTCCCACACCATACACGCTTAATACCTTTCACATAGCATTTCTATCAACTCTAGCATATGCCTTCTCCAAATCCATGAATGCTACATACAAATCCATTTGTTTTTCTAAGCAAACACTTGACCCACACGTCCTCTACTACTTCGGACAACACACTTCTCTTCTCCAGTCTGATGCTCTATCCATCAATACCATTCCATCAGTACCATTCCATATAATTTCCAAGGAACGCTCAACAAACTTATGCCTCTGTAGTTTGAACACTCACCTTTATACCCTTTGCCTTTGGGCAGTACACAATATGCGCATACATTCTGCCAATCCTCAGGCACTTCATATGATCCTTACATACATTGAATATCCTTACCAACCAAAGAATAACAGTCACCCCCCCCTCCCTTTTTTTTTTTAGTAAATTCCAAAGCAATATCATCCAAACCCGCAGCCTTGCCGCGTTTCATCTTCCTAAAAGCTTCCACTACCTCTTTTCTCTTCACCAAATCATTCTCCCTACCCCTCTCACTTCTTACACCACCTATACCAAAACACCCTATATTCGCCGCTCTATCATCAAACACATTCAACTAACCTTCAAAATACTCATTCCATCTCCTTCAAACTCCATCACTACCTGTTATGTCTTCCCCACTTGTTCCCTTCACCGATATTCCCATTTGTTCATTCGTCTAACGCACATTATTTACCTCCTTCCAAAAATCTTTTTATTCTCAGTAAATTTCAATGATAGTCTCTCACACCAACTCGCACTTGCCCTCTTTTTCACCTCATGCACCTTTCTCTAGACCTCTTGCCGCTTTCTTTTATACATCTCCCACTCATTTGCACTACTTCTCGGCAAATATCGTCCAAACACCTCCCTTTTCTATTTCACTAACAATCTTACTTCTTCATCCAACCACTCACTACCCTTTCTAATCTGCCTACCTCTCATCTTTCTCATAACACATCCATCTTTTGTGCAAACCATCACTGCATCCTAAAATTCATCCCATTCCTCACCCACTCTCCTAACGCCATTTCCTCTCAGCTTTTGCCACTCTACACTTAATCACTCCTGATACTTCCTCATACAGTTCTCCTTTCCTCCTCACTTACTCTCACCATTACTCTCACCATTCTCTTTTCCCCAACATTGTCTCTTCTTTTCTGAA
>NC_092225.1:4685293-4728017 GCF_036320965.1 Panulirus ornatus
GTTTTCCGTAACTGATTCATAAATTGATTATGGTAATGACTCTTGTTTTTAACATAATTATAAAACTCTCCAGGGTTTCTTTTATATATCTCAATTTGCCTATGTAAATTTACAGAACTTGCTCTATAATGTAGGTTATTGGTCCCTTTGGGTTTCTTATGAACTACTATCTTATACAAGTGATTCTTCATTTCATCGTTCTACCTCCTTGGCTTGTTTAAAAAAGACCATCTACCACTATTGTGATAATTTCTACTGAAGCTTTTCCAAGCTACGTTCATGTTATTTTCATTAACAATATCAACCCAGAATTATCTGTTAAGAGCAATTCAAAGATCATAAAAACATTCAAGTCTGAAATCTTGTGTTTGTTTCTCAAATAACATGACCGCAATTATGTGTTGTGTTGAAAGTCACCTCAAAATTAATTTATCTGTGATCACTTTCACCAAATTTTTCTTTGACTTCAGCATTGTAATCATTTGTAATTAGAACCAAATCTAATATACTCTCCTCATGAATAGGTCTCCCTACTAATAGGACTAAGACACTATCAAATTTAGGTAGAGTCCACGCCCAACTTACTTGGAAGGGATTCCCTCTACTTAGGTAAAGAAATAAAATCTGCTGCTGTTATAGAATGGTGTTCATTACAAATATCTACTAAATCCTGTCTTCTGGCAACGACTCTAGTCCACCAAGCCCTCCCTTTTGTTCAGGACTGAGCTCAGATGACCTTCTTTGCCTAAAATCATACTGTCTTTCAAGGAAATTTCACCCTCGTAAAAAGATATCTACACAATTTGTGATAATCTTTTTCAGAACCTTACACACCACTTGTTAGTGAGACTGGTCTGTAGTTCAACGTCTGTTTTCGGTCTCCTTATAAAAGGGTATGACACGTGCGTGTGTGTGTGTGTGTGTGTGTGTGTGTGTGTGTGTGTGTGTGTGTGTGTGTGTGTGTGTGTGTGTGTGTGTGTGTGTGTGTGTGTGTGTGTGTGTGTGTGTGTGTGTGTGTGTGTGTGTGTGTGTAAAGTTATTGCTTGACCTTAGTGGTATTAGTTAGGTCAAAGGTAACATGGATGCAATAATGGGATATAGCGGTATCAATGCGGTGTAATGATGGTGGCCTTTGCAGTAAAGATGAGGGCGTAGTGATGAAAAGTATGGTGAAGAGAATATGATCTAATGTAGGTTGAAGGCCGGAAGAAGATCTGTCTTGAACCTAGCTATGTGAAGATTAGCGTATTTGAAAATGAGGTTGTAATGAAGATGGAGAATCTGGACTGGCATTCAGCAGGCCTTGGACCTAGATTCATTAAGATAGGGGTATAATGAAGATGAGGGTGTGTGGCCGAGAGTCCTTTCCTGAGTTTAGCTGAGTGAATATAAGTATATTGAGAGGCTGAAGGTGTAATCCATTACAATCACAACTGCAGGTCATTTTAGCATTATTATTCCATGTGACATCAAGGGTTAGTTTTTCAACCAAAATGTAATCACCCTAGGTATCAACCATAACGCCATGGTAATCTCATGGTAATAGACATTATTAGACATTGATAGAGGTTTTACTGATGGCATCTTCATCATTAACTGTCATAAAGACAGCATCAGTATAACGTTTTAACGATGGTGTCATTATTCTAGATTTTGACCATAACGTCTCGAATAGTAAAGATATTGTCATTGGGCTAAGCATCAGCTTTTTAAGTATGACTGTACAGTCGTTGACCACAACGTTACGACTAGAGTACAGTGGTGTGACCCTTGACTTAACCCTTATTGATCAAGTCAAGGGCCAGACCATCATACTCAGGGATTATACCGTCTTAATGGTCGTATCGTAGTGCTCAAGGAACGAACCGTCGTTCTCAGAGGATTAAATATTGTACCATAAAGATGATATCTTTATATCACGTCCTGAAGTCAATGCAATCGCTCCAGATCTAAAGCCTTCATCGTTTCGAACCTTAACAGCGAGAGCCTCGTGTCATTCCTTAAAGATGCTGTTATGATTCCAAGCCCGCACGGTAATGTCTCTCCAGACGTTCCTCGCCAACTCGGGTGGCAGCACCGTCCCATAATGTGACTGTGGTTGACGGTAATTGGACTGATAATGTTGTTATCAGTCTAAGAAGGACATTCACCATCCAAAGCTTTCTGACGTTCCTGATTACTTTAGTCACACGCATGCATACTGACAAGGGACTTAATACATCGCGGTTATTAGTAGGATTAGTGAGAGTGACACAGAGAGATAGCATTACAGTTTCTTTAAAGTTACCCTCATTGGTCCTGGCTGTTACCTTGACTTTTTACATCACCTTTACGTACACAGTTAGCTTTCAATCTACAAACATACTCCCTCCAGCATATATGTCCCATTCGGCGAATTTACAGAGATTTAGAAATATTAGCTCAAAACTAAAAGGAAGCTATAATCAACACGAATGAGGTCAGTAATAGAAAATCCACCACAACCGTTACATACAATAAAGATACCCAATATGAGGATATTACAAATGATACAAAACAAAGCTCTGAAATTTAGATTTAAAAAAGATATCCTGAGATTACCAAAAAATGAAGAACTACATATAAAAGCAAATTTACATCACTAATTATAGTACTTCAAGACAGAGCGAAAACATTATGGGAAAAATATGAACAAAAAACAAAACATTTCAACTAAGGATAGTATAAAGATAGGACAACCTAGAAAATCTATTCTGGTTCTCAAGCACTAGTCAGATTATATGATCAAATGATCCAATATATATATATATATATATATATATATATATATATATATATATATATATATATATATATATATATATATATACATATATATATATATATATATGTATATATATATATATATATATATATATATATATATATATATATATATATATATATATATATATGTTTTTTTTTTTTTTTATACTTTGTCGCTGTCTCCCGCGTTTGCGAGATAGCGCAAGGAAACAGACGAAAGAAATGGCCCCACCCCCCCCCCCCATACACATGTATATACATACGTCCACACACGCAAATATACATACCTACACAGCTTTCCATGGTTTACCCCAGACGCTTCACATGCCTTGATTCAATCCACTGACAGCACGT
This sequence comes from Panulirus ornatus, assembly GCF_036320965.1. Classification (NCBI taxonomy): domain Eukaryota; kingdom Metazoa; phylum Arthropoda; class Malacostraca; order Decapoda; family Palinuridae; genus Panulirus; species Panulirus ornatus. Next base: position 4,688,432 of record NC_092225.1, read on the forward strand.
CCGCCCCGGTATACCACATCGCTCCAATTCACTCTATTCCTTGCCCTCCTTTCACCCTCCTGCATGTTCAGGCCCCGATCACACAAAATCTTTTTCACTCCATCTTTCCACCTCCAATTTGGTCTCCCTCTTCTCCTTGTTCCCTCCACCTCCGACACATATATCCTCTTGGTCAATCTTTCCTCACTCATCCTCTCCATGTGCCCAAACCACTTCAAAACACCCTCTTCTGCTCTCTCAACCATGCTCTTTTTATTTCCACACATCTCTCTTACCCTTACGTTACTCACTCGATCAAACCACCTCACACCACACATTGTCCTCAAACATCTCATTTCCAGCACATCCATCCTCCTGCGCACAACTCTATCCATAGCAACCATACAACATTGTTGGAACCACTATTCCTTCAAACATACCCATTTTTGCTTTCCGAGATAATGTTCTCGACTTCCACACATTCTTCAAGGCCCCCAGAATTTTCGCCCCCTCCCCCACCCTATGATCCACTTCCGCTTCCATGGTTCCATCCGCTGCCAGATCCACTCCCAGATATCTAAAACACTTAACTTCCTCCAGTTTTTCTCCATTCAAACTCACCTCCCAATTGACTTGACCCTCAACCCTACTGTACCTAATAACCTTGCTCTTATTCACATTTACTTTTAACTTTCTTCTTCCACACACTTTACCAAACTCAGTCACCAGCTTCTGCAGTTTCACACATGAATCAGCCACCAGCGCTGTGTCATCAGCGAAAAACAACTGACTCACTTCCCAAGCTCTCTCATCCCCAACAGACTTCATACTTGCCCCTCTTTCCAAAACTCTTGCATTCACCTCCCTAACAACCCCATCCATAAACAAATTAAACAACCATGGAGACATCACACACCCCTGCCGCAAACCTACATTCACTGAGAACCAATCACTTTCCTCTCTTCCTACACGTACACATGCCTTGCATCCTCGATAAAAACTTTTCACTGCTTCTAACAACTTTCCTCCCACACCATATATTCTTAATACCTTCCACAGAGCATCTCTATCAACTCTATCATATGCCTTCTCCAGATCCATAAATGCTACATACAAATCCATTTGCTTTTCTAAGTATTTCTCACATACATTCTTCAAAGCAAACACCTGATCCACACATCCTCTACCACTTCTGAAACCACACTGCTCTTCCCCAATCTGATGCTCTGTACATGCCTTCACCCTCTCAATTAATACCCTCCCATATAATTTACCATATATATATATATATATATATATATATATATATATATATTTATATATCTATATATATATATATATATATATATATATATATATATATATATATATATATATATATATATATATATATATATATATATTTTTTTTTTTTTTTTGCGCTGTCTCCCGCGTTTGCGAGGTAGCGCAAGGAAACAGACGAAAGAAATGGCCAAACCCACCCCCATACACATTTATATACATACGTCCACACACGCAAATATACATACCTACACAGCTTTCCATGGTTTACCCCAGACGCTTCACATGCCTTGATTCAATCCACTGACAGCACGTCAACCCCGGTATACCACATCGCTCCAATTCACTCTATTCCGTGCCCTCCTTTCACCCTCCTGCATGTTCAGGCCCCGATCACACAAAATCTTTTTCACTCCATCTTTCCACCTCCAATTTGGTCTCCCTCTTCTCCTCGTTCCCTCCACCTCCGACACATATATCCTCTTGGTCAATCTTTCCTCACTCATTCTCTCCATGTGCCCAAACCATTTCAAAACACCCTCTTCTGCTCTCTCAACCACGCTCTTTTTATTTCCACACATCTCTCTTACCCTTACGTTACTTACTCGATCAAACCACCTCACACCACAAATTGTCCTCAAACATGTCATTTCCAGCACATCCATCATCCTGCGCACAACTCTATCCATAGCCCACGCCTCGCAACCATACAACATTGTTGGAACCACTATTCCTTCAAACATACCCATTTTTGCTTTCCGAGATAATGTTCTCGACTTCCACACATTCTTCAAGGCTCCCAGAATTTTCGCCCCCTCCCCCACCCTATGATCCACTTCCGCTTCCATGGTTCCATCCGCTGCCAGATCCACTCCCAGATATCTAAAACACTTCACTTCCTCCAGTTTATCTCCATTCAAACTCACCTCCCAATTGACTTGATCCTCAACCCTACTGTACCTAATAACCTTGCTCTTATTCACATTTACTCTTAACTTTCTTCTTTCACACACTTTACCAAACTCAGTCACCAGCTTCTGCAGTTTCTCACATGAATCAGCCACCAGCGCTGTATCATCAGCGAACAACAACTGACTCACTTCCCAAGCTCTCTCATCCCCAACAGACTTCATACTTGCCCCTCTTTCCAAAACTCTTGCATTCACCTCCCTAACAACCCCATCCATAAACAAATTAAACAACCATGGAGACATCACACACCCCTGCCGCAAACCTACATTCACTGAGAACCAATCACTTTCCTCTCTTCCTACACGTACACATGCCTTGCATCCTCGATAAAAACTTTTCACTGCTTCTAACAACTTTCCTCCCACACCATATATTCTTAATACCTTCCACAGAGCATCTCTATCAACTCTATCATATGCCTTCTCCAGATCCATAAATGCTACATACAAATCCATTTGCTTTTCTAAGTATTTCTCACATACATTCTTCAAAGCAAACACCTGATCCACACATCCTCTACCACTTCTGAAACCACACTGCTCTTCCCCAATCTGATGCTCTGTACATGCCTTCACCCTCTCAATCAATACCCTCCCATATAATTTACCAGGAATACTCAACAAACTTATACCTCTGTAATTTGAGCACTCACTCTTATCTCCTTTGCCTTTGTACAATGGCACTATGCACGCATTCCGCCAATCCTCAGGCACTTCACCATGAATCATACATACATTAAATAACCTTACCAACAACTCAACAATACAGTCACACCCTTTTTTAATAAATTCCACTGCATTACCATCCAAACCTGCTGCTTTGCCGGCTTTCATCTTCCGCAAAGCTTTTACTACCTCTTCTCTGTTTACCAAATCATTTTCCCTAACCCTCTCACTTTGCACACGACCTCGACCAAAACACCCTATATCTGCCACTCTATCATCAAACACATTCAACAAACCTTCAAAATACTCACTCCATCTCCTTCTCACATCACCACTACTTGTTATCACCTCCCCATTTGCGCCCTTCACTGAAGTTCCCATTTCCTCCCTTGTCTTATAAATATATATATAAATATATATATAAAAAAGATATATATATATATATATATATATATATATATATATATATATATATATATATATATATATATATATATATATATATATATATATATATATATATATATATATATATATATATATATATATATATATATATATATATATATATATATATATATATTATATATATATATATATATATATATATATATATATATATATATATATATATATATATATATATATATATATATATATATATATATATATATATATATATAATATATATATATATATATATATATATATATATATATATATATATATATATATATATATATATATATATATATATATATATATATATATATATATATATATATATATATATATATATATATATATATGTATATATATATATGTATATATATATATATATATATATATGTATATATATATATATATATATATATATATATATATATATATATATATATATATATATATATATATATATATATATATATATATATATATATATATATATATATATATATATATATATATATATATATATATATATATATATATATATATATATATATATATATATATATATATATATATATATATATATATATATATATATATATATATATATATATATATATATATATATATATATATATATATATATATATATATATATATATATATATATATATATATATATATATATATATTATATATATACATATATACATATATATATATATATATATATATATATATATATATATATATATATATATATATATATATATATATATATATATATATATATATATATATATATATATATATATATATATATATATATATCTTTTTTATATATATATATATATATATATATATATATATATATATATATATATATATATATACATATATATATATATATATATATATATATATATATATATATATATATATATATATATATATATATATATATATATATATATATATATATATATATATTTTATATTTTATTTATTATACTTTGTCGCTGTCTCCCGTGTTTGCGAGGTAGCGCAATGAAACAGACGAAAGAAATTGCCCCCCCCCCCCCCATACACATGTATATACATACGTCCACACACGCAAATACACATACCAACACAGCTTTCCATGGTTTACCCCAGACGCTTCACATGCCTTGCTTCATTCCACTGACAGCACGTCAACCCCGGTATACCACATCGCTCCAATTCACTCTATTCCTTGCCCTCTTTTCACCCTCCTGCATGTTCAGGCCCCGATCACACAAAATCTTTTTCACTCCATCTTTCCACCTCCAATTTGGTCTCCCTCTTCTCCTTGTTCCCTCCACCTCCGACACATATATCCTCTTGGTCAATCTTTCCTCACTCATCCTCTCCATGTGCCCAAACCACTTCAAAACACGCTCTTCTGCTCTCTCAACAACGCTCTTTTTATTTCCACACATCTCTCTTACCCTTACGTTACTCACTCGATCAAACCACCTCACACCACACATTGTCCTCAAACATCTCATTTCCAGCACATCCATCCTCCTGCGCACAACTCTATCCATAGCCCACGCCTCGCAACCATACAACATTGTTGGAACCACTATTCCTTCAAACATACCCATTTTTGCTTTCCGAGATAATGTTCTCGACTTCCACACATTCTTCAAGGCCCCCAGGATTTTCGCCCCCTCCCCCACCCTATGATCCACTTCCGCTTCCATGGCTCCATCCGCTGCCAGATCTACTCCCAGATATCTAAAAAACTTCACTTCCTCCAGTTTTTCTCCATTCAAACTCACCTCCCAATTGACTTGACCCTCAACCCTACTGTACCTAATAACCTTGCTCTTATTCACATTTACTCTTAACTTTCTTCTTCCACACACTTTTCCAAACTCAGTCACCAGCTTCTGCAGTTTCTCACATGAATCAGCCACCAGCGCTGTATCATCAGCGAACAACAACTGACTCACTTCCCAAGCTCTCTCATCCCCAACAGACTTCATACTTGCCCCTCTTTCCAAAACTCTTGCATTTACCTCCCTAACAACCCCATCCATAAACAAATTAAACAACCATGGAGACATCACACACCCCTGCCGCAAACCTACATTCACTGAGAACCAATCACTTTCCTCTCTTCCTACACGTACACATGCCTTACATCCTCGATAAAAACTTTTCACTGCTTCTAACAACTTTCCTCCCACACCATATATTCTTAATACCTTCCACAGAGCATCTCTATCAACTCTATCATATGCACGAGACCGGGTCATAGTGATGGGTGATTTGAGTGCAAAGGTGAGTAATGTGGCAGTTGAGGGAATAATTGGTATACATGGGGTGTTCAGTGTTGTAAATGGAAATGGTGAAGAGCTTGTAGATTTATGTGCTGAAAAAGGACTGATGATTGGGAATACCTGGTTTAAAAAGCGAGATATACATAAGTATACTTATGTAAGTAGGAGAGATGGCCAGAGAGCGTTATTGGATTACGTGTTAATTGACAGGCGTGCGAAAGAGAGACTTTTGGATGTTAATGTGCTGAGAGGTGCAACTGGAGGGATGTCTGATCATTATCTTGTGGAGGCTAAGGTGAAGATTTGTATGGGTTTTCAGAAAAGAAGAGTGAATGTTGGGGTGAAGAGGGTGGTGAGAGTAAGTGAGCTTGAGAAGGAGACCTGTGTGAGGAAGTACTACGAGAGACTGAGTACAGAATGGAAAAAGGTGAGAACAATGGAAGTAAGGGGAGTGGGGGAGGAATGGGATGTATTTAGGGAATCAGTGATGGATTGCGCAAAAGATGCTTGTGGCATGAGAAGAGTGGGAGGTGGGTTGATTAGAAAGGGTAGTGAGTGGTGGGATGAAGAAGTAAGAGTATTAGTGAAAGAGAAGAGAGAGGCATTTGGACGATATATATATATATATATATATATATATATATATATATATATATATATATATATATATATATATATATATATATATATATATATATATATATATATATATATATATATATATATATATATATATATATATATATATATATATATATATATATATATATATATATATATATATATATATATATATATATATATATATATATATATATATATGTATATATATATATATATATATATATATATATATATATATATATATATATATATATATATATTATTTATTTATTAATTTTGCTTTGTCGCTGTCTCCCGCATTAGCGAGGTAGCGCAAGGAGACAGACGAAAGAATGGCCCAACCCGCCCACATACACATGTATATACATACTCGTCCACACACGCAAATATACATACCTATACATCTCAATGTACACATATATATACACACACAGACATATACATATATACACATGTATATAATTCATACTGTCTGCCTTTATTTGTTCCCATCGCCACCTCGCCACACATGGAATAACAACCCCCTCCCCCCTCATGTGTGCGAGGTAGCGCTAGGAAAAGACACCAAAGGCCCCATTCGTTCACACTGAGTCTCTAGCTCTCATGTAATAATGCACCGAAACCACAGCTCCCTTTCCACATCCAGGCCCCACACAACTTTCCATGGTTTACCCCAGACGCTTCACATGCCCTGGTTCAATCCATTGACAGCACGTCGACCCTGGTATACCACATCGTTCCAATTCACTCTATTCCTTGCACGCCTTTCACCCTCCTGCATGTTCAGGCCCCGATAACTCAAAATCTTTTCACTCCATCTTTCCCCCTCATATTTGGTCTCCCACTTCTCGTTCCCTCCACCTCTGACACATATATCCTCTTGGTCAATCTTTCCTCACTCATTCTCTCAATATGACCAAAACATTTCAAACCACCCTCTCTGCTCTCAAAACCACACTCTTATTATTACCACACATCTCTCTTACCCTATTATTACTTACTCGATCAAACCACCTCACACCACATATTGTCCTCAAACATCTCATTTCCAGCACATCCACCCTCCACCGCACAGCTCTCTATATAGCCCACGCCTCGCAGCCATATAACATTGTTGGAACCACTATTCCTTCGAGCATACCCATTTTTGTTTTCCGAGATAATGTTCTCCCAGAACTCCCAGAACTTTCGCCCCCTCCCCCATCCTATGATTCACTTCCACTTCCATGGTTCCATCCTCTGCCAAATCCACTCCCAGATATCTAAAACACTTCACTTCCTCCACTTTTTCTCCATTAAAACTTACCTCCCAATTGACTTATCCCTCAACACAACTGCACCTAATAACATTGCTCTTAATTACATTTACTCTCAGCTTTCTTCTTTCACATAATTTACCAAACTGAATTACCAGCTTCTGCAGGTTCTCACACGAATCAGCCACCAGCGCTGCATCATCATCGAACAACAACTGACTCACTTCCCAAGCTCTCTCATCCACAACATACTGCATACTTGCACCTCTTTCCAAAACTCTTGGATTCACCTCCCCAAAAGCACAACCCATAAACAAATTAAACAACCATGGAGACATCACACACCCCTGCCGTAAAACCTATATTTACTGAGAACTAATCACTTTCCTCTCTTCCTAAACGTACACATGCCTTACATCCTCGATAAAAACTTTTCACTGTTTCTAACAACTTGCATCCAACACCATATATTCTTAATACCCTCCACAGAGCATCTCTATCAACTCTATCATATGCCTTCTCCAGATCCATAAATGCTACGCGCAAATCCAATTGCTTTTCAAAGTATTTCTCACATACATTCTTCAAAGCAAACACCTTATCCACACATCCTCTACCACTTCTGAAATCACATTGCGCTTCCCCTATCTGATGCTCTGTACATGCCTTCACCCTCTCAATCAATACCCTCCCATATAATATACACATGAATACTCAACAAACTTATACCACTGTAATTTGAGCACTCACTTTTATCCCATTTCCCTTTGTACGGTGGCAATATGCAAGCATTCCGCCAATCATCAGGCACCTTACAATGAGTCATACATACATTAAATAACCATACCAACCAGTCAACAATACAATCACCCCGTTTTTTAATAAATTCCACGGCAATACCATCCAAACCCGCTGCCTTGCCGGCTTTCATCTTCCACAAAGCTTTTACTAGCTCTTCTCTGTTTACCAAATCATTCTCCCTAACCCTCTCACTTTGTACACCACCTCGATCAAAACACCCTATATCTGCATCTCTATCATCAAACACATTCAACAAACCTTCAAAATACTCACTCAATCTCTTCACATCACCAATACTTGTTATCACCTCCCATTAGCAACCTTCACTGTAGTTCCCATTTGTTCCCTTGTCTTACGCACTTTATATACCTCCTTCCAAAAAAGCTTTTTACTCTGCCTAAAATTTCATTATACTCTCTCACCCCAACTCTCACTTGCCCTCTTCTTCACCTCTTACACCTCTCTCTTGACCTCCTGCCTCTTTCTTTTATACATATCCCAGTCATTTGCACAGATGGACAGAGATGGGTGATAAATTGGCGCATGTGCACCTGGGCAAGAGAAGAAAGATGATTAGAGGCAAGTGTTTTGGGAGCAGCTGAGTGAGTGTGTTAATAGTTTTGATGCACGAGACCGGGATAGTGTGATAGGTTATTTAAATGCAATGGTGAGTAATGTGGCAGTTGAGGGAATAATTGGTTTACATGAGGTGTTCAGTGTTGTAAATGGAAATGGTGAAGAGCTTGTAGATTTATGTGCTGAAAAAGGACTGGTGATTGGGAATACCTGGTTTAAAACGCGAGAAATACATAAGTATACGTATGTAAGTAGGAGAGATGACCAGAGAGCGTTATTAGAATACGTGTTAATTGATAGGCGCGCAAACGAGAGACTTTTGGATGTGAAGTGCTGAAAGATGCAACTGGAGGGGTGTCTGATCATTATCTTGTTGAGGCGAAGGTGAAGATTTGTAGAGGTTTTTAGAAAAGAGGAGAGAATGTTGGGGCGAAAAGAGTGGTGACAGTAAGTGAGCTTGGGAAGGAGACTTGTGTGAGGAAGTACCAGGCGAGGCTGAGTACGGAAAGGAAAAAGGTGAGAACAAAAGAAGTAAGGGGAGTGGGGGAGGAATAGGATGTATTTAGGGAGGCAGTGATGGCTTGCACAAAAGATGTTTCTGGCATGAGAAGCGTGTGAGTTGTGCAGATTAGAAAAGGGTATTGAGTGGTGGGATGAAGAAGTAAGATTATTAATGAAAGAGAAGAGAGAGGCATTTGGATGATTTTTGCAGGTAAATAATGCAAATGACTGGGATATGTATAAAAGAAAGAGGAAGGAGGTCAAGAGAAAGGTGCAAGACATGAAAAGAAGGACAAATAAGATTTGGGGTTAGAGGGTTTCATTAAACTTTAGGGAGAAAAAAAAAGATGTTTTGGAAGGAGGTAAACAAGGTGCGTAAAACAAGGGAACAAATGGGAACTTCAGTGGAGAGGGCTAATAGTGAGTTGATAACAAGTAGTGGTGATCTAAGGAGATGGAGTGAGTATTTTGAAGGTTTGTAGAATGTGCTTCACGATAGAGTGGCAGATATAGGGTGTTTTGGTCGAGGTGGCATGCAAAGTGAGAGGGGTTAGGGAGAATGATTTGTTAAAGAGAGAAGAGGTAGTAAAGGCTTTGCGGAGGATGAAAGCGGGCAAGGCAGCGGGTTTGGATGGTATTGCAGTGGAATTTATTAAAATACGGAGTAACTGTGTTGTTGACTGGTTGGTAAGGTTATTTAATGTCTGTATGACTCATGGTGAGGTGCCTGAGGATTGGTGGAATGCTTGCATAGTGCCATTGTACAAAGGCAAAGGGGATAAAAGTGAGTGCTCAAATTACAGACGTGTAAGTTTGTTGAGTATTCCTGGGAAATTATTTGGAAGGGTATTGATTGAGAGGGTGAAGGCAAGTGCAGAGCATCAGATTGGGTAAGTGCAGTGGGGTTTCCGAAATGTGAATCAAGTGTTTGCTTTGAAGAATGTAGGAGAGAAATACTTAGGAAAGCAAATGCATTTGTATGTAGCACTTATGGATCTGGAGAAGGCATATGATAGAGTTGATGGAGGTGGTCTGCGGAAGGTGTTATGAATATATGGTGTCTCAGGGAAGTTGCTTGAAGCAGTGAAAAGTTTTTATCTAGGATGTAAGGCATGTGAACGTGTAGGAAGAGAAGAAAGAGATTGGTTCTCAGTGAATGTTGGTTTGCGGCAGGGGAGTGTGAAGTCTCCATGGTTGTTGAATTTGTTTATGGATTAGGCTCTTAGGGAGATGAATGCAAGAGGTTTGGAGAGAGAGGCAAGTATGCAGTCCGTTGTGGGTGAGAGAGCTTGGGAAGTGTCAGTTCTTGCTCGCTGATGATACAGCGCTGGTGGCTGATTCGTGTGAGAAACTGTAGAGGCTGGTGACTGAGTTTGGTAAAGTGTGTGGAGGAAGAAAGTTAAGAGTAAATGTGAATAAGAGCAAGGTTGTTATGTACAGAAGGATTGAAGGACAAGTCAATTGGGAGGTAAGTTTGAATGGAGAAAAACTGGAGGAATTGAAGTGTTTTAGATCTCGGAGTGGATTTGGCAGCGAATGGAACCATAGAAGCGGAAGTGAATCATAGGGTGGAGGAGTGGGCGAAAGTTCTGAGAGCGTTAACGAATGTGTGGAAGTCGAGAACATTATCTCGAAAAGCAAAAATGGGTATGTTTCAAGGAATAATCGTTCCAACAATGTTATATGATTACGAGTCGTGAGCTATAGATACAGTTGTGCGGAGAAGGGTGGATGTGCTGGAAATGAGATGTTTGAGGACAATATCTGGTGTGAGGTGGGTTGATCGGGTAAGGAATAATAGGTACGAGAGATATGTGGTAATACAAAGAGTGTGCTTGAGAGAGCAGAAGAGGGCGTTTTGAAATGGTTTGGTCACATGGAGGAAATGAGTGAGGAAAGATTGACCAAGAGGATATATGGGTCACAGGCGTAGGGAACGAGGAGAAGTGTGAGACCAAATTGGAGGTGGAAAGATGGAGTGAAAAAGATTTTAAGTGATCAGGCCTGAATATGGAGGAAGGTGAAAGGCTTGCACGGAATAGAGTGAATTGGAACGTTGTGGTATACCAGGGTCGACGTGCTGTCAATGGATTGAACCAGGGCATGTGAAGCGTCTGGTGTAAACTATGGAAAGTTTTTTTTGGCCTAGATGTGGAAAGGAGATTATGTTTTGGTGCATAAAACATGCCAACTAGAGACTGAGTGTGAACGAATGTGTCATTTGGTGTCTTTTTCTGGCGCTATCTCGCACATATGCGGGAGAGGGTGTTGTTATTTCATGTGTGGCGTGGTGGCGATGGAATGAATAAAGGCAGACAGTGTGAATTATTTACATGTGTATATATGCATGTGCCTGTGTGTGTATATATATATATATATATATATATATATATATATATATATATATATATATATATATATACATTTTTTTTTTTTTTTGCCTCTGTCTCCTGCGTTTGCGAGGTAGCGCAAGGGAACAGACGAAAGAAATGGCCCAACCAACCCCCATACACATGTATATACATACGTCCACACACGCAAATATACATACCTACACAGCTTTCCATGGTTTACCCCAGACGCTTCACATGCCCTGATTCAATCCACTGACAGCACGTCAACCCCGGTATACCACATCGATCCAATTCACTCTATTCCTTGCCCTCCTTTCACCTTCCTGCATGTTGAGGCCCCGATCACACAAAATCTTTTTCACTCCATCTTTCCACCTCCAATTTAGTCTCCCACTTCTTCTCGTTCCCTCCACCTCCGACACATATATCCTCTTGGTCAATCTTTCTCACTCATTCTCTCCATGTGCCCAAACCATTTCAAAACAACCTCTCTGCTCTCTCAACCACGCTCTTTTTATTTCCACACATCTCTCTTACGCCTACGTTACTTACACGATCAAACCACCTCACACCACACATTGTTCTCAAACATCTCATTTCCAGCACATCCATCCTCCTGCGCACAGCTCTATCCATAGCCCACGCCTCGCAACCATACAACATTGTTGGAACCACTATTCCTTCAAACATACCTATTTTTGCTTTCCGAGATAACGTTCTCGACTTCCACACATTATTCAAGGCTCCCAGGATTCTCGCCCCCTCCCCCACCCTATGATCCACTTCCGCTTCCATGGTTCCATCCGCTGCTAGATCCACTCCCAGATATCTAAAACACTTTACTTCCTCCAGTTTTTCTCCATTCAAACTTACCTCCCAATTGACTTGAACCTCAACCCTACTGTACCTAATTACCTTGCTCTAATTCACATTTACTCTTAACTTTCTTCTTTCACACACTTTACCAAACTCAGTCACCAGCTTCTGCAGTTTCTCACATGAATCAGCCACCAGCGCTGTATCATCAGCGAACAACAACTGACTCACTTCCCAAGCTCTCTCATCCCCAACAGACTTCATACTTGCCCCTCTTTCCAAAACTCTTGCATTCACCTCCCTAACAACACCATCCATAAACAAAAAAAAACCATGGAGACATCACACACCCCTGCCGCAAACCTACATTCACATATATATATATATATATATATATATATATATATATATATATATATATATATATATATATATATATATATATATATATATATATATATATATATATATACATATATATATATATATATATGTATATATATATATATATATATATATATATATATATATATATATATATATATATATATATATATATATATATATATATATATATATATATATATATATATATATATATATATATATATATATATATACATATATATATATATATATATATATGTATATATATATATATATATATATATATATATATATATATATATATATATATATATATATATATATATATATATATATATATATAGATATATATATATATATATATATATATATATATATATATATATATATATATATATATATATATATATATATATATATATATATATATATATATATATATATATATATATGTATATATATGTATATATATGAGGAAGTATCAGGAGAGACTGTGTACAGAATGGAAAAAGGTGAGAACAATGGAAGTAAGGGGAGTGGGGGAGGAATGGGATGTATTTAGGGAATCAGTGATGGATTGCGCAAAAGATGCTTGTGGCATGAGAAGAGTGGGAGGTGGGCTGTTTAGAAAGGGTAGTGAGTGGTGGGATGAAGAAGTAAGAGTATTAGTGAAAGAGAAGAGAGAGGCATTTGGACGATTTTTGCAGGGAAAAAATGCAATTGAGTGGAAGAAGTATAAAAGAAAGAGACAGGAGGTCAAGAGAAAGGTGAAAGAGGTGAAAAAAAGGGCAAATGAGAGTTGGGGTGAGAGACTATCAGTAAATTTTAGGGAGAATAAAAAGATGTTCTGGAAGGAGGTAAATAGGGTGCGTAAGACAAGGGAGCAAATGGGAACTTCAGTGAAGGGCGTAAATGGGGAGGTGATAACAAGTAGTGGTGATGTGAGAAGGAGATGGAATGAGTATTTTGAAGGTTTGTTGAATGTGTCTGATGACAGAGTGGCAGATATAGGGTGTTTGGGTCGAGGTGATGTGCAAAGTGAGAGGGTTAGGGAAAATGAGTTGGTAAACAGAGAAGAGGTAGTAAAAGCTTTGCGGAAGATGAAAGCCGGCAAGGCAGCAGGTTTGGATGGTATTGCAGTGGAATTTACTAAAAAAGGGGGTGACTGTATTGTTGACTGGTTGGTAAGGTTATTTAATGTATGTATGACTCATGGTGAGGTGCCTGAGGATTGGCGGAATGCGTGCATAGTGCCATTGTACAAAGGCAAAGGGGATAAGAGTGAGTGCTCAAATTACAGAGGTATAAGTTTGTTAAGTATTCCTGGTAAATTATATGGGAGGGTATTGATTGAGAGGGTGAAGGCATGTACAGAGCATCAGATTGGGGAAGAGCAGTGTGGTTTCAGAAGTGGTAGAGGATGTGTGGATCAGGTGTTTGCTTTGAAGAATGTATGTGAGAAATACTTAGAAAAGCAAATGGATTTGTATGTAGCATTTATGGATCTGGAGAAGGCATATGATAGAGTTGATAGAGATGCTCTGTGGAAGGTATTAAGAATATATGGTGTGGGAGGCAAGTTGTTAGAAGCAGTGAAAAGTTTTTATCGAGGATGTAAGGCATGTGTACGTGTAGGAAGAGAAGAAAGTGATTGGTTCTCAGTGAATGTAGGTTTGCAGGAGGGGTGTGTGATGTCTCCATGGTTGTTTAATTTGTTTATGGATGGGGTTGTTAGGGAGGTAAATGCAAGAGTCTTGGAAAGAGGGGCAAGTATGAAGTCTGTTGGGGATGAGAGAGCTTGGGAAGTGAGTCAGTTGTTGTTCGCTGATGATACAGCGCTGGTGGCGGATTCATGTGAGAAACTGCAGAAGCTGGTGACGGAGTTTGGTAAAGTGTGTGGAAGAAGAAAGTTAAGAGTAAATGTGAATAAGAGCAAGGTTATTAGGTACAGTAGGGTTGAGGGTCAAGTCAATTGGGAGGTGAGTTTGAATGGAGAAAAACTGGAGGAAGTGAAGTGTTTTAGATATCTGGGAGTGGATCTGGCAGAGGATGGAACCATGGAAGCGGAAGTGGATCATAGGGTGGGGGAGGGGGCGAAAATTTTGGGAGCCTTCAAAAATGTGTGGAAGTCGAGAACATTATCCCGGAAAGCAAAAATGGGTATGTTTGAAGGAATAGTGGTTCCAACAATGTTGTATGGTTGCGAGGCGTAGGCTATGGATAGAGTTGTTCGCAGGAGGATGGATGTGCTGGAAGTGAGATGTTTGAGGACAATGTGTGGTGTGAGGTGGTTTGATCGAGTGAGTAACGTAAGGGTAAGAGAGATGTGTGGAAATAAAAAGAGCGTGGTTGAGAGAGCAGAAGAGGGTGTTTTGAAATGGTTTGGGCACATGGAGAGAATGAGTGAGGAAAGATTGACCAAGAGGATATATGTGTCGGAGGTGGAGGGAACGAGGAGAAGAGGGAGACCGAATTGGAGGTGGAAAGATGGAGTGAAAATGATTTTGTGTGATCGGGGCCTGAACATGCAGGAGGGTGAAAGGAGGGCAAGAAATAGAGTGAATTGGAGCGATGTGGTATACAGGGGTTGACGTGCTGTCAGTGGATTGAATCAGGGCATGTGAAGCGTCCGGGGTAAACCATGGAAAGCTCTATAGGTATGTATTTTGCGTGTGTGGACGTGTGTATGTACATGTGTATGGGGGGGGTTGGACCATTTCTTTCGTCTGTTTCCTTGCGCTACCTCGCAAACGCGGGAGACAGCGAAGAGGTATAAGAAAAAAAAAAAATTATATATATATATATATATATATATATATATATATATATACATATATATATATATATATATATATATATATATATATATATATATGTATATATATATATATATATATATATATATATATATATATATATATATATATATATATATATATATATATATATATATATATATATATATATATATATATATATATATATATATATATATATATATATATATATATATACATATATATATATATATATATATATATATGTATATATATATATATATATATATATATATATAGAACTGGGGACAGGGGAGAAAGAATACTTCCCACGTATTCCCTGCGTGTCGTAGTAGGCGACTAAAAGGGTAGGTAGCGGGGGGCTGGAAATCCTCCCCTCTCTATTTTCTTTTTCTTTTTTTTTTTAATTTTTGCAAAAGAAGGAACATAGAAGGGGGCCAGGTGAGGATATTCCCTCAAAGGCCCAGTCCTCTGTTCTTAACGCTACCTCGCTAATGCGGGAAATGGCGAATAGTTTGAAAGAAAATAAGATATATATATATATATATATATATATATATATATATATATATATATATATATATATATATATATAAATATATTTTTTCTTTTCTTTTTTTTTTTTTTGCTTTGTCGCTGTCTCCCGCGTTTGCGAGGTAGCGCAAGGAAGCAGACGAAAGAAATGGCCCAACCCACCCCATACACATGTATATACATACGTCCACACACACGCAAATATACATACCTACACAGCTTTCCATGGTTTACCCCAGACGCTTCACATGCCATGATTCAATCCACTGACAGCACGTCAACCCCGGTATACCACATCGCTCCAATTCACTCTATTCCTTGCCCTCCTCTCACCCTCCTGCATGTCCAGGCACCGATCACACAAAATCTTTTTCACTCCATCTTTCCACCTCCAATTTGGTCTCCCTCTTCTCCTCGTTCCCTCCACCTCCGACACATATATCCTCTTGGTCAATCTTTCCTCACTCATTCTCTCCATGTGACCAAACCATTTCAAAACACCCTCTTCTGCTCTCTCAACCACGCTCTTTTTATTTCCACACATCTCTCTTACCCTTACGTTACTTACTCGATCAAACCACCTCACACCATACATTGTCCTCAAACATCTCATTTCCAGCACATCCATCCTCCTGCGCACAACTCTATCCATAGTCCACGCCTCGCAACCATACAACATTGTTGGAACCACTATTCCTTCAAACATACCCATTTTTGCTTTCCGAGTTAATGTTCTCGACTTCCACAAATTCTTCAAGGCTCCCAGAATTTTCGCCCCCTCCCCCACCCTATGATCCACTTCCGCTTCCATGGTTCCATCCGCTGCCAGATCCACTCCCAGATATCTAAAACACTTCACTTCCTCTAGTTTTTCTCCATTCAAACTCACCTCCCAATTGACTTGACCCTCAACCCTACTGTACCTAATAACCTTGCTCTTATTCACATTTACTCTTAACTTTCTTCTTTCACACACTTTACCAAATTCAGTCACCAGCTTCTGCAGTTTCTCACATGAATCAGCCACCAGCGCTGTATCATCAGCGAACAACAAGTGACTCATTTCCCAAGCTCTCTCATCCCCAACAGACTTCATACTTGCCCCTCTTTCCAAAACTCTTGCATTCACCTCCCTAACAACCCCATCCATAAACAAATTAAACAACCATGGAGACATCACACACCCCTGCCGCAAACCTACATTCACTGAGAACCAATCATTTTCCTCTCTTCCTACACGTACACATGCCTTACATCCTCGATAAAAAACTTTTCACTGCTTCTAACAACTTGCCTCCCACACCATATATTCTTAATACTTCCACAGAGCATCTCTATCAACTCTATCATATGCCTTCTCCAGATCCATAAAAGCTAAATACAAATCCATTTGCTTTTCTAAGTATTTCTCACATACATTTTTGAAAGCAAACACCTGATCCACACATCCTCTACCACTTCTGAAACCACACTGCTCTTCCCCAATCTGATGCTCTGTATATGCCTTCACCCTCTCAATCAATACCTTCCCATATAATTTGCCAGGAATACTCAACAAACTTATACCTCGGTAATTTGAGCACTTACTCTTATCCCCTTTGCCTTTGTACAACGTCACTATGCACGCATTCCGCCAATCCTCAGGCACCTCACCATGAGTCATACATACATTAAATAACCTTACCAATCAGTCAACAATACAGTTACCCCCTTTTTTAATAAATTCCACTGCAATACCATCCAAACCTACTGCCTTGCCGGCTTTCATCCTCCGCAAAGCTTTTACTACCTCTTCTCTGTTTACCAAATCATTTTCCCTAACCCTCGCACTTTGCACACCACCTCGACCAAAACACCCTATATCTGCCACTCTATCATCAAACACATTCAACAAACCTTCAAAATACTCACTCCATCTCCTTCTCACATCACCACTACTTTTTATCACCTCCCCATTTGCGCCCTTCACTGAAGTTCCTATTTGTTCCCTTGTCTTACGCACTTTATTTACCTCCTTCCAGAACATCTTTTTATTCTCCCTAAAATTTAATGATACTCTCTCACCCCAACTCTCATTTGCCCTTTTTTTCACCTCTTGCACCTTTCTCTTGACCTCCTGTCTCTTTCTTTTATACGTCTCCTACTCAATTGCATATATATATATATATATATGTATATATATATATATATATATATATATACATATACATACATACTTTGGGATGCGTAGGTATGTATATTTGCGTGGGTGGACGTTTACGTGTATACATGTGTATGTGGGTGGGTTGGGCCATTCTTTCGTCTATTTACTGCGATGGTCAATGTTGTAAATGAAATGGTAAGGAGGTTGTAGAGTTTTATGCCGAAAAAGGACTGCTGATTGAGAATTCCTGGTTAAAAAAGAGAGATATACATAAGTATACGTATATAAGTAGGAGAGATGGCCAGAGAGCGTTATTAGATTACGTGTTAATTGATAGGCGCGCGAAAGAGAGACTTTTGGATGTGAATGTGCTGAGAGGTGCAACTGGAGGGATGTCTGATCATTATCTTGTGGAGGCGAAGGTGAAGTTTGTAGAGGTTTTCAGAAAAGAAGAGGGAATATTTGGGTGAAAAGAGTGGTGAGGGTAAGTGAGCCTGGGAAGGAGACTTCCGTGAGGAAGTACCAGGAGAGACTGCGTACAGAATGTAGAAATGTGAGAACAAAGGATGTAAGGGTAATGGGGGAGGAATGGAAAGGATTTAGAGAGTCGTTGATGGATCACGTAAAAGATGTTTCTGGCATGAGAAGCGTGGGAGGTGGGCAGATAAGAAAGGGTACTGATTGGTGTGATAGATAATTAATATTATTAGTGAAAGAGAAGAGAGAGGCATATGGACCATTTTTGCAGGGATATAATGGAAATGACTGGGAGAAGTATAAGAGAAACAGGCACTATGTCATGAGAAAGGTGCAAGAGGTGAAAAAGAGGGCAAATGAGAGATGGGGTGAGAGAGTATCATTAAACTTTAGGGAAAATAAAAAGATGTTTTGGAAGGAGGTAAATAAAGTGCGTAAGACGAGGGAACAAATAGGAACTTCAGTGAAGGGGGCTAATGGGGAGGTGACAAAAGGTAGTGGTGATGTGGGAAGGAGATGGAGTGAGTATTTTGAAGGTTTGTTGAATGTGTTTGATGATAAAGTGGCAGATAAAGGGTGTTTTGGTCGAGGTGGTGTGAAAAGTGAAAGTGTTAGGGAGAATGATTTGGTAAACAGAGAAGAGGTAGTAAAGCTTTGCGGAAGATGAAAGCCGGGAAGGCAGCGGGTTTGGATGGTATTGCAATGGAATTCATAAAATAAGGGGTGACTGTATTGTTGACTGATTGGTAAGGTTTATTAATGTATGTATGACTCATTGTGAGGTGCCTTAGGATTGACGGAATGATTGCATAGTGCTATTGAACAAAGGCAAAGGGGATAAGAGTGAGTGCTCAAATTACAGACGTGTATATTTGTTAAGTATTCCTGGGAAATGATATGAGAGGGTATTGACTGAGAAGGTGAAGACATGTGCAAAGCATCAGATTGGGGAAGAGAAGCGTGGTTTCCGAAGTGGTAGAGGATGTGTGAATCAGATATTCGCTTTCAAGAATGCATGTGGGATATACATAGAAAAAGAAATTGATTTGTATGTAGGATTTATGGATCTGGAGAAGGCATACGATAGAGTTGATGGAGATGCTCTGTGGAAGGAGTTATGAATATATGGTGAGGGAGGCAAGTTGCTAGAAGCAGTGAAAAATTTTCTATCTCGGATGTAAGGCATGTGTACGTGTAGGAGGAGAGGAAAGAGATTGGCTCTTAGTGAATGTAGGTTTGCGGCAGGGGTGTGTGATGTCTCCATGGATGTTGAATTTGTTTATACATGGGGTTCTTAGGGAGGTGAATGCAAGAGTTTTGGAGAGAGGGGCAAGTATGCAGTCTGTTGTGGATGAGAGAGCTAGGGAAGTGAGTCAGTTGTTTTTCGATGATTATACAGTGCTTGTGGCTGATTCATGTGAGAAACTGTAGAAGCTGTTGACTGAGTTTGGTAAAGTGTGTGAAAGAAGAAAGCTGAGAGAAAATGTGAATAAGAACAAGGTTAATAGGTACAGTAGGGTTAAGGAACAAGTCAACTGGGAGGTAAGTTTGAATGGAAAAAAACTGAAGGAAGTGAAGTGTTTTACATATCTGGGAGTAGATTTGGCATCGGATGGAATCATGGAAGCGGAAGTGAGTCATAGGGTGGGGGAGGGGGCGAAAATTCTGGGAGCGTTGAAGAATGTGTGGAAGACAACATTATCTTGGAAAGCAAAAATGGGTAAGTTTGAAGGAATAATGGTTCCAACAATGTAATATAGTTGCGAGGCGTGGGCCATAAATAGAGTTGTGCGTTGCCAGTCGTGGGCTATAGATAGAGTTGTGTAGAGGAGTGTGCATGTGTTGGAACTGAAATGTTTGAGGACAATATGTGGTGTGAGTTGATTTGATCGAGTAAGTAATAAAGGGTAAGAGAGTGTGGTTGAGAAAGCAGAAGAGGGTGTTTTGAAATGGTTTGGTCACATGGAGATATATATATATATATATATATATATATATATATATATATATATATATATATATACATATATATATATATATATATATATATATATATATATATATATATATATATATATATATATATATATATATATATATATATATATATTTATATATATATATATATATATATATATATATATATATATATATATATATATATATATATATATATATATATATATATATATATATATATACATATATATATATATATATATATATATATATATATATATATATATAGATATAAATATATATATATATATATATATATATATATATATATATATATATATATATATATTTTTTTTTTTTTTTTTTTTTTACTTTGTCGCTGTCTCCCGCGTTTTCGAGGTAGCGCAAGGAAACAGACGAAAGAAATGGCCCAACCCCCCCCCCCATACACATGTATATACATACGTCCACACACGCAAATATACATACCTACACAGCTTTCCATGGTTTACCCAAGACGCTTCACATGCCTTGATTCAATCCACTGACAGCACGTCAACCCCGGTATACCACATCGCTCCAATTCACTCTATTCCTTGCCCTCCTTTCACCCTCCTGCATGTTCAGGCCCCGATCACACAAAATCTTTTTCACTCCATCTTTCCACCTCCAATTTGGTCTCCCTCTTCTCCTTGCTCCCTCCACCTCCGACATATATATCCTCTTGGTCAATCTTTCCTCACTCATCCTCTCCATGTGCCCAAACCACTTCAAAACACCTTCTTCTGCTCTCTCAACCACGCTCTTTTTATTTCCACACATCTCTCTTACCCTTACGTTACTCACTCGATCAAACCACCTCACACAACACTTTGTCCTCAAACATCTCATTTCCAGCACATCCATCCTCCTGCGCACAACTCTATCCATAGCCCACGCCTCGCAACCATACAACATTGTTGGAACCACTATTCCTTCAAACATACCCATTTTTGCTTTCCGAGATAATGTTCTCGACTTCCACACATTCTTCAAGGCCCCCAGAATTTTCGCCCCCTCCCCCACCCTATGATCCACTTCCGCTTCCATGGTTCCATCCGCTGCCAGATCCACTCCCAGATATCTAAAACACTTCACTTCCTCCAGTTTTTCTCCATTCAAACTCACCTCCCAATTGACTTGACCCTCAACCCTACTGTACCTAATAACCTTGCCCTTATTCACATTTACTCTTAACTTTCTTCTTCCACACACTTTACCAAACTCAGTCACCAGCTTCTGCAGTTTCTCACATGAATCAGCCACCAGCGCTGTATCATCAGCAAACAACAACTGACTCACTTCCCAAGCTCTCTCATCCCCAACAGACTTCATACTTGCCCCTCTTTCCAAAACTCTTGCATTTACCTCCCTAACAACCCCATCCATAAACAAATTAAACAACCATGGAGACATCACACACCCCTGCCGCAAACCTACATTCACTGAGAACCAATCACTTTCCTCTCTTCCTACACGTACACATGCCTTACATCCTCGATAAAAACTTTTCACTGCTTCTAACAACTTTCCTCCCACACCATATATTCTTAATACCTTCCACAGAGCATCTCTATCAACTCTATCATATGCCTTCTCCAGATCCATAAATGCTACATACAAATCCATTTGCTTTTCTAAGTATTTCTTACATACATTCTTCAAAGCAAACACCTGATCCACACATCCTCTACCACTTCTGAAACCACACTGCTCTTCCCCAATCTGATGCTCTGTACATGCCTTCACCCTCTCAATCAATACCCTCCCATATAATTTACCAGGAATACTCAACAAACTTATACCTCTGTAATTTGAGCACTCACTCTTATCCCCTTTGCCTTTGTACAATGGCACTATATATATATATATATATATATATATATATATATATATATATATATATATATATATATATATATATATATATATATATATATATATATATATATATATATATATATATATATATATATATATATATATATATATATATATATATATATATATATCTTTCTTTTCTTTTAAACTATTCGCCTTTCCTGCGTTACCGAGGTAGCGTTAAGAACAGAGGACTGGGCCTTTTTTGGAATATCCTCACCTGGCCAACTCCGTTCCTTCTTTTGGAAAATTAAAAAGAAAATAAAAACGAGAGCGGAGGATTTGCAGCACCCCGCTCCCTCCCCTTTTAGTCACCTATGACACGCAGGGAATACGTGGGAAGTATTCTTAATCCCCTATCCCCAGGGATAATATATATATATATATATATATATGTATGTATATGATAGAGTTGATAGAGATGCTCTGTGGAAGGTATTAAGAATATTTGGTGTGGGAGGCAAGTTCTTAGAAGCAGTGAAAAGTTTTTATCGAGGATGTAAGGCATGTGTACGTGTAGGAAGAGAGGAAAGTGTTTTGTTCTCAGTGAATGTAGGTTTGCGGCAGGGGTGTGTGATGTCTCCATGGTTGTTTAATTTGTTTATGGATGGGGTTGTTAGGGAAGTAAATGCAAGAGTTTTGGAAAGAGAGGCAAGTATGAAGTCTGTTCTGGATGAGAGAGCTTGGGAAGTGAGTCAGTTATTGTTCGCTGATGATACAGCGCTGGTGGCTGATTCATGTGAGAAACTACAGAAGCTGGTGACTGAGTTTGATAAAGTGTGTGAAAGAAAAAAGTTAAGAGTAAATGTGAATAAGAGCAAGGTTATTAGGTACAGTAGGGTTGAGGGTCAAGTGAAGTGGGAGGTAAGTTTGAATGGAGAAAAACTGGAGGAAGTAAAGTGTTTTAGATATCTGGGAGTGGATCTGGCAGCGGATGGAACCATGGAGGCGGAAGTGAATCATAGTGTGGGGGAGGGGGCGAAAATCCTGGGAGCCTTGAAGAATGTGTGGAAGTGGAGATCATTATCTCGTAAAGCAAAAATGGGTATGTTTGAAGGAATAGTGGTTCCAACAATGTTGTATGGTTGCGAGGCGTGGGCTATGGATAGAGTTGTGTGCAGGAGGATGGATGTGCTGGAAATGAGATGTTTGAGGACAATGTGTGGTGTGAGGTGGTTTGATCGAGTAAGTAACGTAAGGGTAAGAGAGATGTGTGGAAATAAAAAGAGCGTGGTTGAGAGAGCAGAAGAGGGTGTTTTGAAATGGTTTGGGCACTTGGAGAGAATGAGTGAGGAAAGATTGACCAAGAGGATATATGTGTCGGAGGTGGAGGGAACGAGAAGTGGGAGACCAAATTGGAGGTGGAAAGATGGAGTGAAAAAGATTTTGTGTGATCGGGGCCTGAACATGCAGGAGGGTGAAAAGATGGCAAGGAATAGAGTGAATTGGATCGATGTGGTATACCGGGGATGACGTGCTGTCAGTGGATTGAATCAGGGCATGTGAAGCGTCTGGGGTAAACCATGGAAAGCTGTGTAGGTATGTATATTTGCCTGTGTGGACGTATGTATATACATATGTATGGGGTGGGTTGGGCCATTTCTTTCGTCTGTTTCGTTGCGCTACCTCGCTAACGCGGGAAACAGCGACAAAGCAAAAAGAAGAAAAAAAAAAAAAAAAAAAGTATATATATATATATATATATATATATATATATATATATATATATATATATATATATATATATATATATATATATATATATATATATATATATATATATATATATATATATATATATATATATATATATATATATATATATATATATATATATATATATATATATATATATATATATATATATATATATATATATATATATATATATATATATATATATATATATATATATATATATATATATATATACATGTATATATACGTTGAGATGTATAGGTATGTATATTTCCGTGTGTGGATGTATATGTATATACATGTGTATGTTGGTGTTTTGGGCCATTCTTTCGTCTGTTTCCTTACGATACCTCGCTAACGCGGGAGACAGCGACAAAGCAAAATAAGATAAACAGAAATCATTATTATTATACAGATAGAGGGAGTTAAAGAGAAAGGTGCAAGAGGCGAAAAAGAGGGGAAATGAGAGTTAGGGTGTGAGAGTATCATTAAATTTTAGGGAGAATAAAAAGATGTTTGGAAGGAGGTAGATAAAGTGCGTACGACAATGGAACAAATGAGAACATCATTCAAGGGGCCTAATTGGGAGGCGATAACAAGTAGTGGTGATGTGAGAAGTAGATGGAGTGAGTATTTTGAAGGTTTTTTGAATGTGTTTGATGACAGAGTCGCAGATATAGATTGTTTTGGTCGAGGTAGTGTGGAAAGTGAGAGGGTTAGAAAGAATGATTTGGTAGCCAGAGAAGAGGTAGTAAATGCTTTGCGGAAGATGAAAGCCGGCAAGGGAGCGGGTTTGGATGGTATTGCAGTGGAATTTATTAGAAAAGTGGTGACTGTATTGTTGGCTGGTTGGTAACGTTATTAAATGTATGTATGACTCATGGTGAGGTGCCTGAGGATTGGTGGAATGCCTGCATAGTGCCATTGTACAAAGGCAAAAGGGATGACGGTTAGTGCTAGAATTATAGTGGTATTAGTCCGTTGAGTATTCCTAGGAAATTATATGGGGGGGTATTGATTGAGAGGGTGAAGGCATGTACAGAGCATCAGATTGGGGAGGAGCAGTGTGGTTTCAGAAGTGGTAGAGGATGTGTGGGTCAGGTGTTTGCTTTCAAGTATGTTTGTGAGAAATACATAGAAAAGGAAATTGATTTGTATGTAGTATTAATAGATCTAGAGAGGGCATATGATAGAGTTGATAGAGATGTTCTGTGGAAGGTATTAAGAATATATGTTGTGGGAGGCAAGTCTTTAGAAGCAGTGAAAAGTTTTTATCCAGGATGTAATGCATATGTACGAGTAGGAAGAGATAAAAGTAATTGGTTCTCTGTGAATGTCGGTTTGCGGCATGGGTGCGTGATGTCTCTATAGTTGTTTGATTCATTTATGGATGGGGTTGTTACTTGGGTGAATTCAAGAGTTTTGGAAGCAGGAGTAAGTATGCAGTCTGTTATGGATGAGAGAGCTTGGGAAGTGGATCAGTTGTTCGCTGATGATGCAGCGCTGTTGGCTAATCCGGGTGAGAAACTGCGGAAGCTGGTGACTTAGTTTGGTAAAGTTTTTGATAGAAGAAAGCTGAGAGAAATGTGAATAAGAACAAGGTTATTTGTTACAGTAGGGCTGGACAAGTCTATTGGGAGGTAAGTTTGAATTGAGAAAAACTGGAGGAAGTGAAGTGTTTTAGATATCTGGGAGTGGATTAGGCAGCGGATTGATCCATGGAAGCGGACGTGTGTCATAGGGTGGGGGAGGGGGCGAAAGTTGTGGGAGCGTTGAAAAATGTGTGGAATACGAGAACTTTACCTCGGAAAGAAAAAATGGGTATGTTTGAAGGAATAGTGGTTCCGACAATCCTATATGGTTGCAAGGCATGGGCTATAGATAGAATTGTGCGGAGGAGTGTGATTGTGGTGGGAATGAGTTGTTCTAGGAAAAGAAATGTGGTGTGAGGTGGTTTGATCGAGTAAGTAATGAAAGGGTAAGAGAGATGTGTGGTGATAAAAAGAGTGTGGTTGAGAGAGCAGATGAGAGTGTTTTGAAATGGTTTGGTCACATTGAGAGAATGAGCGAGGAAAGATCGACCAAGAGGATATATGTGTCGGAGGTGGAGGGAACGAGGAGAAGTGGTAGACCAAATTGGAGGTGGAAAGATGAAGAGAAAAAGAATTTGATTGCTCGGGAACTGAACATGAAGGAAGGTGAAAGGCGTGCAAAGAATAGAGTTAATTGGAACGATATGTTATACTGGGGTTGACGTGCTGTCACTGGACTGAACCAAGGCATGTGCAGCGTCTAGGGTAAACCGTGGAGAGTTTTGTGGGACATGGATGTGGAAAGGGAGCTGTGGTTCCGGTTGATTATACATGACAGCTAAAGACTGAGTGTGAATGAATGTGGCCTTTCTTGTCTTTTCCTAGCGCTACCACTCGTTCATGCGGGGCTAGGGGGTTGTCATTTCATGTGTTGCGGGTTGGCGACGAGAATGAATAAAGGCAGACAGTATGAATTATGTACATGTGTATATATGTATATTTGTGTGTATATATATGTATA
Organism: Panulirus ornatus; assembly: GCF_036320965.1. Taxonomy (NCBI): domain Eukaryota; kingdom Metazoa; phylum Arthropoda; class Malacostraca; order Decapoda; family Palinuridae; genus Panulirus; species Panulirus ornatus. Next base: position 4,715,487 of record NC_092225.1, read on the forward strand.
CGTTGAGATATATAGGTATGTATATTTGCGTGTGTGGACGTGTATATGTATACATGTGTATGTGGGTGGGTTGGTACATTCTTACGTCTGTTTCCTTGCGCTACCTCGCTAACGCGGGAGAGACCGACAAAGTATAATAGGAAAATATATATATATATATATATATATATATATATATATATATATATATATATATATATATATATATATATATATATATATTATATTATATTATATTATTATTATTTTATTATTATTTTATTATTTATTATTTTGCTTTGTTGCTGTCGCCCGCGTTAGCGAGGTAGCGCAAGGAAACAGACGAAAGAATGGCCCAACCCATCCACATACATATATGTATACATATACATCCAGACACGCAAATATACATACCTATACATCTCAATGTACACATATATATACACACACACACATATACATATATACACATGTACATAATTCATATTGTCTGCCTTTATCTATTCCCATCGCCACCTCGCCACACATGAATTAACATCCCCCTCCCCCCTCATGTGTGCGAGGTAGCGCTAAAAAAAGACAACAAAGGCCCCATTCGTTCACACTCAGTCTCTATCTGTCATGTAATGATGCACGGAAACCACAGCTCCCTTTCCACATTAAGGCCACACAAAACTTTCCATGGTTTACCCCAGACCCTTCACATGCCCTGGTTCAATCCATTGAGAGCACGTCGACTCCGGTATACCACATCGTTCCAATTCACTCTATTCATTGCATGCCTTTCACTCTCCTGCATGTTCAGGCCCCGATCACTCAAAATCTTTTTCATTCAATCTTTCCACCTCCAATTTGGTCTCCCACTTCTCCTCGTTCCCTCCACCTCTGACTCATATACCCTCTTGTTGAATCTTTCCACTCATTCTCTCTATGTGACCAAACCATTTCAAAACACCCTCTTCTGCTCTCTCAACCACACTCTTTTTATTTCCACACATCTCTCTTACCCTTACGTTACTTACTCGATCAAACCACCTCACACCAAATATTGTCCTCAAACATCTCATTTCCAGCACGTCCACCCTCCTCCGCACAACATTATCCATAGCCCACGCCTCGCAAGCATACAACATTGTTCGAACCACTATTCCTTCAAACATACCCACTTTGCTTTCCGAGACAATGTTCTCGACCTCCAAACATTCTTCAAGGCTCCCAGAATTTTCGCCCCCCTCTTGTTGAATCTTTCCACTCATTCTCTCTATGTGACCAAACCATTTCAAAACACCCTCTTCTGCTCTCTCAACCACACTCTTTTTATTTCCACACATCTCTCTTACCCTTACGTTACTTACTCGATCAAACCACCTCACACCAAATATTGTCCTCAAACATCTCATTTCCAGCACGTCCACCCTCCTCCGCACAACATTATCCATAGCCCACGCCTCGCAAGCATACAACATTGTTCGAACCACTATTCCTTCAAACATACCCACTTTTGCTTTCCGAGACAATGTTCTCGACCTCCAAACATTCTTCAAGGCTCCCAGAATTTTCGCCCCCTCCTCCATCCTATGATTCACTTCCGCTTACATGGTTCCATCCGCTGCCAGATCCACTCCCATATATCTGAAACACTTTACTTCCTCCACTTTTTCTCCATTGAAACTTACCTCCCAATTGACTTGACCCTCAACCCTACTATACCTAATAACCTTGCTCTTATTCACATTTAATCTTAACTTTCTTCTTTCACACACTTTACCGAACTCAGTCACCAGCCTCTGCAGTTTCTCACATGAATCAGCCACCAGCGCTGTATCATCAACGAACAACAACTGACTCACTTCCCAAGCTCTCACATCCACAACAGAGTGCATACTTGCCCCTCTTTCCAAAACTCTTGCATTTACCTCCCTAACAACCCCATCCATAAACAAATTAAACAAACATGGAGACATCACACACCCCTGCCGCAAACCACTGAGAACCAATCAATTTCCTCTCTTCCTTCACGTACACATGCCTTACATCCTCGATAAAAACTTTTCACTGCTTCTAACAACTTGCCTCCCACACTATATATTCTTAATACCTTCCAGAGAGCATCTCTATCAACTCTATCATATGCGTTCTCCAGATCCATAAATGCTACATACAAATCCATTTGCTTTTCTAAGTATTTCTCACATACTTTCTTCAAAGCAAACACCTGATCCACACATCCTCTACCACTTCTGAAACCACACTGCCCTTCCCCAATCTGATGCTCTGCACATGCCTTTACCCTCTCAATCAATACCCTCACATATAATTTAACAGGAATACTAAAAAAACTTTTTTTTTTTATACTTTGTCGCTGTCTCCCGCGTTTGCGAGGTAGCGCAAGGAAACAGACGAAAGAAATGGCCCAACCCCCCCCCCCCCCCCATACACATGTATATACATACGTCCACACACGCAAATATACATACCTACACAGCTTTCCATGGTTTACCCCAGACGCTTCACATGCCTTGATTCAATCCACTGACAGCACTTCAACCCCGGTATACCACATCGCTCCAATTCACTCTATTCCTTGCCCTCCTTTCACCCTCCTGCATGTTCAGGCCCCGATCACACAAATTCTTTTTCACTCCATCTTTCCACCTCCAATTTGGTCTCCCTCTTCTCCTTGCTCCCTCCACCTCCGACACATATATCCTCTTGGTCAATCTTTCCTCACTCATCCTCTCCATGTGCCCAAACCACTTCAAAACACCTTCTTCTGCTCTCTCAACCACGCTCTTTTTATTTCCACACATCTCTCTTACCCTTACGTTACTCACTCGATCAAACCACCTCACACCACACATTGTCCTCAAACATCTCATTTCCAGCACATCCATCCTCCTGCGCACAACTCTATCCATAGCCCACGCCTCGCAACCATACAACATTGTTGGAACCACTATTCCTTCAAACATACCCATTTTTGCTTTCCGAGATAATGTTCTCGACTTCCACACATTCTTCAAGGCCCCCAGAATTTTCGCCCCCTCCCCCACCCTATGATCCACTTCCGCTTCCATGGTTCCATCCGCTGCCAGATCCACTCCCAGATATCTAAAACACTTCACTTCCTCCAGTTTTTCTCCATTCAAACTCACCTCCCAATTGACTTGACCCTCAACCCTACTGTACCTAATAACCTTGCTCTTATTCACATTTACTCTTAACTTTCTTCTTCCACACACTTTACCAAACTCAGTCACCAGCTTCTGCAGTTTCTCACATGAATCAGCCACCAGCGCTGTATCATCAGCGAACAACAACTGACTCACTTCCCAAGCTCTCTCATCCCCAACAGACTTCATACTTGCCCCTCTTTCCAAAACTCTTGCATTTACCTCCCTAACAACCCCATCCATAAACAAATTAAACAACCATGGAGACATCACACACCCCTGCCGCAAACCTACATTCACTGAGAACCAATCACTTTCTTCTCTTCCTACACGTACACATGCCTTACATCCTCGATAAAAACTTTTCACTGCTTCTAACAACTTTCCTCCCACACCATATATTCTTAATACCTTCCACAGAGCATCTCTATCAACTCTATCATATGCCTTCTCCAGATCCATAAATGCTACATACAAATCCATTTGCTTTTCTAAGTATTTCTCACATACATTCTTCAAAGCAAACACCTGATCCACACATCCTCTACCACTTCTGAAACCACACTGCTCTTCCCCAATCTGATGCTCTGTACATGCCTTCACCCTCTCAATCAATACCCTCCCATATAATTTACCAGGAATACTCAACAGACTTATACCTCTATAATTTGAGCACTCACTCTTATCCCCTTTGCCTTTGTACAATGGCACTATGCACTTATACCTCTGTAATTTGAGCACTCGCTGTTATTCCCTTTGCCTTTGTACAATGGCACTATGCAAGCATTCGGCCAATCCTCAGGCACTTCACCATGAGTCATACATATATTAAATAACCTTACGAACCAGTTAACAATACAGTCACCCTCTTTTTTAATAAATTCCACTGCAATACCATCCAAACCTGCTGCCTTGCCGAGTTTCATCTTCCGCAAAGCTTTTACTAACTCTTCTCTGTTTACCGAATCATTTTCCCTAACCCTCTCACTTTGCACACCACCTCGACGAAAACACCCTATATTTGCCACTCTATCATCAAACACATTCAACAAACCATCAAAATACTCACTCCATCTTCTCAAATCAACACTAATCGTTATCACGTCCCCATTAGCGCCCTTCACTGAAGTTCCCATTTGCTCCCTTGTCTTACGCAATTTATTTACCTCCTTCCAAAACATCTTTTCATTCTCCCTAAAATTAATGATACTCTCTCACCCCAACTCTCATTTGCCCTCTTTTTCACCTCTTGCACCATCCTCTTGACCTCCTGCCTCTTTCTTTTATACATCTACCACATATTTGCATTTTTTCCCTGCAAAAATCGTCCAAATGCCTCTCCCTTCTCTTTCACTAATAACCTTACTTCTTCATCATGCCACTCACTACCCTTCCTAATCAACCCACCTCCCACTCTTCTCATGCCACAAGCATCTTTTTCTCAAGCCATCACTGCTTTCCTAAATACATCCCATTCCTACCCCACTCCCCTTACCTCCTTTGTTCTCACATTTTTCCATTCTGTACTCAGTCTCTCCTGGTACTTCCTCATACAAGTCTCTTTCCCAAGCTCACTTACTCTCACCACTCACTTCACCCCAACATTCCCTCTTCTTTTCTGAAAACCACTACAAATCTTCACCTTAGCCTCCACAAGATAATGATCAGAGATCTCTCCAGTTGCACCTCTCAGCACCTTAACTCTCAAAAGTCTCTCTTTCGCGCGCCTATCAATTAACGCGTAATCTAATTACAGTCTCTGGCCATCCCTCCTACTTACATACGTATACTTATGTATATCTCTCTTTTTAAACCAGGTATTCCCAATAACCAGTGATTTTTCAGCACATAGATCTACAAGCTCTTCACCATTTCCATTTACAACACTGAACACTCCATGTATACCAATTATTCCCTCAACTGCTACATTACCCAACTTTGCATTTAAATCACCCATCACTATAACCCGTCTTGTTCATCAAAACCACTAACACACTCATTCAGCTGCTCCCAAAACACTTGCCTCTCATGATCTTTCTTCTCATGCCTAGGTGCGTATCCACCAATAATCACCCATCTCTCTCCATCAACTTTCAGTTTTCCCCATATCAATCTAGAATTTACTTTCTTACACTCTATCCCATACTCCCACAACTCGTGTTTCAGGAGTAGTGCTACTCCTTTCCTTGCTCTTGTCCTCTCACTAACCCCTTACTTTACTCCCAAGACATTCCCAAACCAATCTTCCGTTTTACCCTTGAGATTCGTTTCACTCAGAGCCAAAACATCCAGGCTCCTTTCCTCAAACACACTACCTATCTCTCCTTTTTTCTCATCTTGGTTACATCCACACATATTTTGACACCCCAATCTGAGCCTTCGAGGAGGATGAGCGCTCCCCGCGTGACTCCTTCTGTTTCCACTTTTAGAAAGTCAAAATACAAGGATGGAGTGGTTCTGGCCCCCAGCTCCCGTCCCCTTTAGTCACTTGTACGACACATGAGGAATGCGTGGGAAGTATTCTTTCTCCCCTACCCCCAGGGATATATATATATATAAATATATATATATATATACATATATATATATATATGTATATATAAATATATATATATATATATATATATATATATATATATATATATATATATATATATATATATATATATATATATATATATATATATATATATATATATATATATATATATATATATATATATATATATATATATATATATATATATATATATATATATATATATATATATATATATATATATATATATATATATATATATATATATATATATATATATATATATATATATATATATATATATATATATATATATATATATATATATATATATATATATATATATATATATATATATATATATATATATATATATATATATATATATATATATATATATATATCATCAATGGGGAGAGGGGAGAAAAAATACTTCCCATGTATTCCCTGCGTTTCGTACAAGGCAAGTAAAGTATTGTAAAAGGGAGCGATGGGCTGGAAATCCTCGTTTCTCGGTTTTAATTTCCCTAAAGAAGGAAAGGAGAAGGGGGCCTAGTGAGGATATTCCCACTAAGGCTGAGTTGTCTGTTCTTAACGCTACCCCGCTGACGCGGAAAATGGTGAATGAATATGTATGAGAGAAAGTATGAAAGAATATATCATAATTTTAATTTTTAGAATTATACATAATCGCCATCTCCCGCTTTATCGAAGTAGGGCAAGGATACAGACGAAAGAATGTCCCAGCCCACCCATATACACATGTACTTACATAAACGCCCACACATGCGCATATGCGTACGTATACATTTCAAAGTATACATATATATACATACACAGACATATGCATAAATACACATGTACATATTCATACTTGCTGCCTTCATATTCTCGTCGTCACCCCGCCACCAATGAAATAGCATAACACACACACACACACACACACACACACACACACACACACCGGGCTAGGTAGAGCTAGGTGAAGACAAATTAGACCACATTCGTTCACACTTAGTCTCCAGCTGTCATATGTAATGCACCGAAACCATAGCTCCATTTCCACGTCCAGGCCCCCTAAAAAACTTTCCATGGCTTACCCGAGACGCTTCACATGCCCTAATTGAATTCACTGACAGCACTTCGATCCTAGTATACAACATCGTTCCAATTCACTCTATTTCTTGCACAACTTTCATCCTCTTATACGTTCTGACCCCAATCGCTCAAAATCTTTTTCACTCCATTCTTCCACCTCCAAATTGGTCTCCCGCTTCTCCTCGTTTCCTCCACCTCTGGCACATATATCCTCTTTGGCAATCTTCCCTCACTTATTCTCTCCATATGAGCAAATCATTTCAATACACCCTCCTCTTGCCTCTCAAGCACACTCTTTTTATTACCACACATCTCTCTTACCCTTTCACTATTTACTCGATTCAACGACTTCACAGTGCATATTGTTGTCAAACGCTTCTTGCACTCCCTGAAAGGTCAGTGCCTAATACACCTAAACATCTTAATTCTATCCTTCCATTTCCTCCTCGGTCTCCCCACTTTCTTCCTTCATTTCCAACACATATAATCTCTCTGTCAGTCTCTCTTCACTCATTCTCTTTTATATTCCCGAACCATTTCAACTAATATTGATTAGTTCTCTCATTTGGACTATCCTAATACCCCCAGCCTCCTTTTACAAGTGTTATCTGTCACTTGATCAAATCTCATCACACCAACTATTGTCTTACGGCATTTCCTTTACAGCACATTCGCCCTTTCTCTTTTCATTGGATCTATACCCTCCCCTCTTTCTGCCTGTCTCTCCACCACTGTCACCTTGACAAGGTATCACTTAAGTGAACCGTCTGTATCCCACCGGCAGCTGGTCATCATTCGCTATAAACTAACTTCCATATTTTGGATCAAGAGATATTGTAGCCTGTCAGCTAAACCCCCTCCTCCCTAGCAGGCGTCACTCAAATCACCACTGCACTTTACCGTTGTTTTTTACCGTATGCTGTAAAATCTTGGTTCGTGAATCTCCTTTTCGTACCCAGCTAGTGGAATAAAGCTAGTAATGTACAGACTTTTGATCAAGTGTTAGTACATTACTTGCTTGCAGACAGCTCGCTTTAGTACTCTATCACTGTACACACTACCACCGGTACATGAACAGCAATATACAGTTGTTCGGCAGAAAGATTACTGCAAAAAACAATTTACGAGTGTTTGTAAACATTTGTACTTCTGCCGCTGTCAGGCAATATTGCCTCCGATCCTGGCGTTTGATTACTACATAAAACTATATTCAGGGAGGGTAATATAACTAATGTGATTTAGTTTCTCATGTTAAAACTTTTTTAATATGCAGCAGACGTCGAGGTCGGAGATCGTGATGAAAGATTTATGACTAAACGATGTATATATTTAAATCTCAGCTACAAGGATGATCATTATTCATTATATTAGCGGAATTTGATGTTCTACCTCGAAAGTAAGCTTTTTTCCATAAGTCGATTGATGCATAAAGTGAAATGCTAAACGAAAGAATTAAGTTAGAACAGTATTACAGTATGGAATATCTTACTGGAGAGTTACGACAGTTGATATTCTGGATAATGTTGAAGGTTAGAATGAAAACATTAGAAAAAGATGGCTGCAGTAATGCCGCAGTCACCCAGCCCAAGTGGCTACCGCATTTCGCACTTTCAGCAAGAGAACTGTGATTCATTAGGTAGCTGATATGCAACTAAGCCCACAACTTGGGCTCTCTCCAGTTTTGAGCAATCTAGGACCATATTCAACTCAACTAGACACCAGCTATCTTCTCTTGACCTGGCTTGCAGTTAACATCCACCAGATGGTTCAGCCCACCACCATTTCCATTCATGAACATTCGTGTGATTTTCCCCATCAATAGCCCACATCATGTTAGATTCAAGTTGTTATGTTCCATTAGTCTTCCAGTCTGATCCAGCTTACCATCAGCGAGATTCAGCCAACCGCTTATCCTTTCGTGGGGTCTAACCTACCACCAGGTCACCAGTGGGATCAAACCTAATCTAACTTACCAACAGGTCCCCTGTGTTATCTAATCTACTACCAGGTCATCAGTGGGATGCACACTATCACCAGATCCCCCAATGGGATCCGACCTACCACCAGATCCCCCTGTGGGATCCAGCTACCACCAGCTTCCCAGTACGGCTACGTCCCACAACCAGTGTTGGCCAAAACTGGCCCGGCCCACCCTGATGTTACCCGGCCCAAGAGAGGCCATCTCTCGGCCTAGATTAATTCGCTCGTCAACCCCAGTAATATATGCGAATCTAATTAAATTCTCCATTTACAGCACCATTGCATTTTAATTGCCGTTTTAATTAATTTAAAGCATTTATTCAGTAAGGATGAGTAGAAACTAAATAAAGCCGGCGGAATGTGGTCTTTCAGGCCAAATATTTTGCATTTATTGATGTAATCAGATGGGTATGTGTGTGTGTGCTTATGTATGTGCATTTAATGTACATGCTTGTATATTCATTGTGTGCTAGTGTGTATTTGCCGTTATCAAAACCTCCAAGTTCACTTTCAACATGTAGTAGGTGGTAACTTTACTGAATATTAGGTATAATGACGACAACACAAGTTCGTAGTATAATCAGGTCATCACCTAACCCTGCATATGTTGATGTCTTCATTAAGACTTAAGACTATATAGTAGTTATCAAGATCTAGTTTAACGAAGTCAGCATTACCCCCACAAACATATGTATATACATACACGTCCAGACACGCACATATACATACCTATACATTTTACTGTATACATTTATATACATACACAGACATATACATATAAAAACATGTGCATAATTTATATTTGTCGCTTTTATTCATTTCCGTCGCCACCTTGCCACACATGAAATGACAACCCCCTCTCCCAGCTCGCGCGCGAGGTAGCGATAGGAAAAGACAACTAAGGCTACACTCGTTCACACTCAGTCTCTAGCTGTCATGTATAATGCACCCGAACCACAGCTTCCCATTAACATCCAGGCCCCACAAAGCTTTCCACGGTTTACCCCAGACGCTTCACATGTCCTGGTTCAATCCATTGACAGCACGTCGACCCTGGTATACCACATCGTTCCAATTCACTCCATTCCCTGCGCGTCTTTCTCCCTCCTGCATGTTCAGGCCCCGATAGCTCAAGATCTTTTTCACTCCATCTTTCCACCTCCAATTTGGTCTCCCACTTCTCGTTCCCTCCACCTCTGACACATATACCCTCTTTGTCAGTCTTTGCTCACTCATTTTCTCCATGTGACCAAACCATTTCAATACATCCTCTCTGCTCACTCAACCACACTCTTTATATTACCACATATCTAACACCACATATCATCCTCAAAAAACTCATATCCAACACATCCACCCGCACAGCCCTGACTAAAGCCCACGCCTCGCAGCCATATAACATTGTTGGAACCACTATTCCTTCAAACATACCGATTTTTCCTTTCCGAGATAATGTTATCGCCTTCCGCACATTCTTCAACGCTCTCTCCCCCACCCTGTGACTTACTTCCGCTTCCATGGATCCATCCTCTGCCAATTCCACTCCCTGATATCTGAAACACTTCACTTTCTCCAGTTTTTCTCCATTCAAACTTACCTCCCAATTGACTTGTCCCTCAACCCTACTGTACCTAATAACCTTGCTCTTATTCACATTTACTCTAAGCTTTCTTCTTTCACACGCTTTACCAAACTCAGTCACCAGCTTCTGCAGTTTCTCACACAAATCAGGCACCAGCGCTTTATCGTCAGCGAACAAACCCTCTCATCCACAGCAGACTCGATCAAACCACCTCACACCACATAATGTCCTCAAACATCTCATTTCCAACACATCCCCCTCTCTCCAAAACTCTAGCATTCACCTCCCTAACAACCCGCCCCCCCCATAAACAAATTGAACAACCATGGAGACATCACGCATCCATGCCGCAAACAAACATTCACTTAGAAACAATCACTTTTCTCTCTTCCTACTCGTACACATGCCTTACATCCTCTATAAAAACTTTTCACTGCTTCCAGCAACATCCCTCCTACACCATATATTCTTAATACCTTCCACAGAGCATCTCTACCAATTCTATCATATGCCTTCTCCAGATCCATAAATGCAACATACAAATCCATTTGCTTTTTTAAGTATTTCTCAAGACCATTCTTCAAAGCAAACACCTGATCCACACATCTTCTGCCACTTCTGAAACCACACTGCTCTTCCCCAATCTTATGTTCTGTACATGCCTTTACCCTCTCAATCAATACCCTCCCATATAATATCCCAGGAATACTCAATAAACGTATACCTCTGTAAACGGAACACTCACCCTTATCCTCTTTCCTTTGTACAATGGTACTATGCATGCATACCGCCAATCATTTAGGCACCTTACCATCAGCCATACATACATTAGATATCCTTACCAACCACTTAACAACACAGCCACACCCTTTTTTTTTTTTCTAATATATTCCACTGCAATACCATCCAAACCCGCCGCCTTGCCGGCTTTCATCTTCCGCAGACCTTTCACTACCTCTCCTCTGTTTATCAAATCATTCTCCCTAACCCTCTCACTTCGCACATCAACTCGTCCTAAAACACCTTATATCTGCCACTCTATCATCTAACACATTCAAAAAACTTCAAAATACTCACTCCATCTCCTCACATCACCACTACTTGTTATTACCTCCCAATTAGCCCCATTCATCGATGTTTCCATGTGTTCTCTTGTCTTACGCACATTATTCCCTCTTTCCAAAACATCTCCTTAAAATTCAATGACACTCTCACCCCAACTCTCATTTGCCCTCAATTTTCTCCGCTTGCACCTTTCTCTTAACATTCTGCCTCTTTCTTTTATACATCTCCCAATCATTTGCACTATTTCCCTGCAAAAATCGACAAAATGCCTTTCTCTTCTCTTTCACTAACAATCTTATTTCGCCATCCCACCATTCACTACCCATTCTAATCTGCCCACCTCCCACGCTTCTCATGCCTTAAGCATCTTTTGCGCAAGCCATCACTGCTTCCCTATGTACATCCCATTCTTCCCCCACTTCCCTTATGTCCTTTGCTGTCACCTTTTTCCATTCTGCACTCAGTCTCTCCTGGTAATTCCTTACACAAGTGTTCTTCCCAAGCTCACTTACTCTCACCACTCTCTTCACCCTAACATTCTCTCTTCTTTTCTGAAAACCTGTAAAATTCTTCATATTATCCTCCAGAAGATAATGATCAGATATGCCTCCAGTTGCACATCTCTGCATGTTAACATCCAGAAGTCTCTATTAACTCTATCATATGCCTTCTCCAGATCCATAAATGCTACAAACAAATCAGTCTGTTTTTCTAATGCAAGAGTTTTGGAGAGTGGGGAAGGTATGCAGTCTGTTGTGGATGAGAGTGATGGGGAAGTGAGTCAATTGTTGTTCGCTGATGATTCAGCGCTGGTGGTGATTTTGATGAGAAATTGCAGAAGCTGGTGACAGAGTTTGGTAAAGTGTGTGAAAGAAGAAAGCTGAGAGCAAATATGAACCAGAGGAAGGTTATTAGGTACGGTAAGGTTGAGGGAGTAGACAATTGGGAGGTAAGATTGAATGGAGAAAAACTCGAGAAAGTAAAGTGTTTTAGATATATGGGAATAGATTTGGCAGCGGATGGAGCTATGGAAGCAGATGTGAGACACAGGGTGGGGAAGGGGGCGAAAGTTCTAGGTGCGTTGAGAAATATGTGGAAGGCGAGAACATTATCTT
>NC_092225.1:4728117-4730617 GCF_036320965.1 Panulirus ornatus
ATATATATATATATATATATATATATATATATATATATATATATATATATATATATATATATATATATATATATATATATATATATATATATATATATATACATATATATATATATATATATATATACATATATATATATATATATGTATATATATATATATATATATATATATATATATATATATATATATATATATATATATATATATATATATATATATATATATATATATATATATATATATATATATATATAGGTACGTCAGCTGTCGTTTGCTGATGACAGGGCGCTGGTGGCAAATTCGAGTGAGAAACTGTAGGAGTTGGTGTGTTTGGAAAATTAGCGAAACTATCATTGACAGAGAGTACATTTTCGTCAAAGAACGTCTCGCTTCAAAGAAGTCCATCATTTCCCTGCTACTGGAAGTAGCACAACCTTGGGGCTGAAGGAGCTTCCGGAAAGAAATCATGGGTTTCACCATAACCCCATTAGCCAGCCCACAACAATATCTTCACATAAGATAGAAATCCAACATCCAAAGTTGATTTCAAGAAATTAATAGAAAGTTCAATATCAAGATTTTTGCCGGCCCACCCCACTCCGCAGCAGTATCTAACTCGAGTGTTTATAACCTGGCACGCTCTGTGGGATCGGATCTCTAGGACGTGAGTCAGAGGATCATCTCGTCCCCATCACATCATTCAGAGCGATACCAGTTTGCATCAGCCTTCACTCCTGCCTGTAGTAGCATGATTTCTGACATGTTTCATGAGCTCCTCTTCGCCAACGGAACTACCTTCGCCCACCAGTGATGCTACTACGTTTGTGAAACAAGAACCATTGCAACACAAACCTCGCCAGGTGGTAGAGTGTCCCGCAGTGTATCGAGACAGACTTCCCCAGAACTTTTTTTTTTAAAGGGGAAGTAAATGTTTATAGTTGTGTTACTGGAGTGTTCGTTTTCATACATGGTGCTTTGACAAGAAAATAGTGAAATTGGAAAAAAATGTAGCTTAGACATTGAAGCTTATTGATACAGTGGTTAAATTGATGAGAACTACTATTGACGTTTGTGTAAATAAATTAAACATTTCCTTTTTCCATAGCCAGAGGTTGAACCATTATGTGACATTCATTTTTTCATCTCATTTCAAGCTAGAAGTTTCAGTTTTCTAAATTGTTTCTTACATTTTTCACATGTATATATATGTATGTGTGTGTGTGTGTATATGTGCGTGTGTGTGTGTATGTCTGTGTATGTGTATATATATATGTATATTATCCCTGGGGATAGGGGTGAAAGAATACTTCCCACGCATTCCTCGCGTGTCGTAGAAAGCGACTAGAGGGGACGGGAGCGGGGGGCCAGAAATCCTCCCCACCTTGTATTTTTTTAACTTTCTAAAATAGGAAACAGAAGAAGGAGTCACGCGGGGAGTGCTCATCCTCCTCGAAGGCTCAGATTGGGGTGCCTAAATGTGTGTGGATGTAACCAAGATGTGAAAAAAGGAGAGATAGGTAATATGTTTGAGGAAAGGAACCTGGATGTTCTGGCTCTGAGTGAAACGAAGCTCAAGGGTAAAGGGGAGGAGTGGTTTGGGAATGTCTGGGGAGTAAAGTGAGAGGACAAGAGCAAGGGAAGGAGTAGCAGTACTCCTGAAACAGAAGTTGTGGAAGTATGTGATAGAATGTAAGAAAGTAAATTCTCGATTAATATGGGTAAAACTGAAAGTTGATGGAGAGAGATGGGTGATTATTGGTGCATATGCACCTGGGCATAAGAAGAAAGATCATGAGAGGCAAGTGTTTTGGGAGCAGCTGAATGAGTATGTTAGTAGTTTTGATGCACGAGACCGGGTTATAGTGTTGGGTGATTTGAATACAAAGGTGAGTAATGTGGCAGTTGAGGGAATAATTGGTATACATGGGGTGTTCAGTGTTGTAAATGGAAATGGTGAAGAGCTTGTAGATTTATGTGCTGAAAAAGGACTGATGATTGGGAATACCTGGTTTAAAAAGCGAGATATACATAAGTATACTTATGTAAGTAGGAGAGATGGCCAGAGAGCGTTATTGGATTACGTGTTAATTGACAGGCGCGCGAAAGAGAGACTTTTGGATGTTAATGTGCTGAGACGTGCAACTGGAGGGATGTCTGATCATTATCTTGTGGAGGTTAAGGTGAAGATTTGTATGGGTTTTCAGAAAAGAAGAGTGAATGTTAGGGTGAAGAGGGTGGTGAGAGTAAGTGAGCCTGGGAAGGAGACTTGTGTGAGGAAGTACCAGGAGAGACTGAGTACAGAATGGAAAAAGGTGAGAACAATGGAAGTAATGGGAGTGAGGGAGGAATGGGATGTATTTAGGGAATCAGTGATGGATTGCGCAAAAGATGCTTGTGGCATGAGAAGAGTGGGAGGTGGGTTGATTAGAAAGGGTAGTAAGTGGTGGGATGAAGAAGTAAGAGTATTAGTGAAAGAGAAGAGAGAGGCATTTGGACG
>NC_092225.1:4735617-4749605 GCF_036320965.1 Panulirus ornatus
GTGAAGGGCGCAAGTGGGGAGGTGATAACAAGTAGTGGTGATGTGAGAAGGAGATGGAGTGAGTATTTTGAAGGTTTGTTGAATGTGTTTGATGATAGAGTGGCAGATATAGGGTGTTTTGGTCGAGGTGGTGTGCAAAGTGAGAGGGTTAGGGAAAATGATTTGGTAAACAGAGAAGAGGTAGTGAAAGCTTTGCGGAAGATGAAAGCCGGCAAGGCAGCAGGTTTGGATGGTATTGCAGTGGAATTTATTAAAAAAGGGGGTGACTGTATTGTTGACTGGTTGGTAAGGTTATTTAATGTATGTATGACTCATGGTGAGGTGCCTGAGGATTGGCGGAATGCGTGCATAGTGCCATTGTACAAAGGCAAAGGGGATAAGAGTGAGTGCTCAAATTACAGAGGTATAAGTTTGTTGAGTATTCCTGGTAAATTATATGGGAGGGTATTGATTGAGAGGGTGAAGGCATGTACAGAGCATCAGATTGGGGAAGAGCAGTGTGGTTTCAGAAGTGGTAGAGGATGTGTGGATCAGGTGTTTGCTTTGAAGAATGTATGTGAGAAATACTTAGAAAAGCAAATGGATTTGTATGTAGCATTTATGGATCTGGAGAAGGCATATGATAGAGTTGATAGAGATGCTCTGTGGAAGGTATTAAGAATATATGGTGTGGGAGGAAAGTTGTTAGAAGCAGTGAAAAGTTTTTATCGAGGATGTAAGGCATGTGTACGTGTAGGAAGAGAGGAAAGTGATTGGTTCTCAGTGAATGTAGGCTTGCGGCAGGGGTGTGTGATGTCTCCATGGTTGTTTAATTTGTTTATGGATGGGGTTGTTAGGGAGGTAAATGCAAGAGTTTTGGAAAGAGGGGCAAGTATGAAGTCTGTTGGGGATGAGAGAGCTTGGGAAGTGTGTCAGTTGTTGTTCGCTGATGATACAGCGCTGGTGGCTGATTCATGTGAGAAACTGCAGAAGCTGGTGACTGAGTTTGGTAAAGTGTGTGGAAGAAGAAAGTTAAGAGTAAATGTGAATAAGAGCAAGGTTATTAGGTACAGTAGGGTTGAGGGTCAAGTCAATTGGGAGGTGAGTTTGAATGGAGAAAAAACTGGAGGAAGTGAAGTGTTTTAGATATCTGGGAGTGGATCTGGCAGCGGATGGAACCATGGAAGCGGAAGTGGATCATAGGGTGGGGGAGGGGGCGAAAATTCTGGGGGCCTTGAAGAATGTGTGGAAGTCGAGAACATTATCTCGGAAAGCAAAAATGGGTATGTTTGAAGGAATAGTGGTTCCAACAATGTTGTATGGTTGCGAGGCGTGGGCTATGGATAGAGTTGTGCGCAGGATGATGGATGTGCTGGAAATGAGATGTTTGAGGACAATGTGTGGTGTGAGGTGGTTTGATCGAGTGAGTAACGTAACGGGTAAGAGAGATGTGTGGAAATAAAAAGAGCGTGGTTGAGAGAGCAGAAGAGGGTGTTTTGAAGTGGTTTGGGCACATGGAGAGGATGAGTGAGGAAAGATTGACCAAGAGGATATATGTGTCGGAGGTGGAGGGAACAAGGAGAAGAGGGAGACCAAATTGGAGGTGGAAAGATGGAGTGAAAAAGATTTTGTGTGATCGGGGCCTGAACATGCAGGAGGGTGAAAGGAGGGCAAGGAATAGAGTGAATTGGAGCGATGTGGTATACTGGGGTTGACGTGCTGTCAGTGGATTAAATCAAGGCATGTGAAGCGTCTGGGGTAAACCATGGAAAGCTGTGTAGGTATGTATAATTGCGTGTGTGGACGTATGTATATACATGTGTATGGGGGGGGGGGTTGGGCCATTTCTTTCGTCTGTTTCCTTGCGCTACCTCGCAAACGCGGGAGACAGCGACAAAGTATTAAAAAAAATATATATATATATATATATATATTATATATATATATATATATATATATATATATATATATATATATATATATATATATATATTATATATATATATATATATATATATATATATATATATATATATATATATATATATATATATATATATATATATATATATATATATACATATATATATATATATATATATATATATTTATATATATATATACATATATATATTGCGGAAGATGAAAGCCGGCAAGGCAGCAGGTTTGGATGGTATTGCAGTGGAATTTATTAAAAAAGGGGGTGACTGTATTGTTGACTGATTTGTAAGGTTATTTAATGTAAGTATGACTCATGGTGAGGTGCCTGAGGATTGTCGGAATGCGTGCATAGTGCCATTGTACAAAGGCAAAGGGGATAAGAGTGAGTGCTCAAATTACAGAGGTATAAGTTTGTTAAGTATTCCTGGTAAATTATATGGGAGGGTATTGATTGAGAGTGTGAAGGCATGTACAGAGCATCAGATTGGGGAAGAGCAGTGTGGTTTCAGAAGTGGTAGAGGATGTGTGGATCAGGTGTTTGCTTTGAAGAATGTATGTGAGAAATACTTAGAAAAGCAAATGTATTTGTATGTAGCATTTATGGATCTGGAGAAGGCATATGATAGAGTTGATAGAGATGCTCTGTGGAAGGTATTAAGAATATATGGTGTGGGAGGCAAGTTGTTAGAAGCAGTGAAAAGTTTTTATCGACGATGTAAGGCATGTGTACGTGTAGGAAGAGAGGAAAGTGATTGGTTCTCAGTGAATGTAGGTTTGCGGCAGGGGTGTGTGATGTCTCCATGGTTGTTTAATTTGTTTATGGATGGGGTTGTTAGGGAGGTAAATGCAAGAGTTTTGGAAAGAGGGGCAAGTATTAAGTCTGTTGGGGATGAGAGAGCTGGGGAAGTGAGTCAGTTGTTGTTCGCTGATGATACAGCGCTGGTGGCTGATTCATGTGAGAAACTGCAGAAGCTGGTGACTGAGTTTGGTAAAGTGTGTGGAAGAAGAAAGTTAAGAGTAAATGTGAATAAGAGCAAGGTTATTAGGTACAGTAGGGTTGAGGGTCAAGTCAATTGGGAGGTGAGTTTGAATGGAGAAAAACTGGAGGAAGTGAAGTGTTTTAGATATCTGGGAGTGGATCTGTCAGCGGATGGAACCATGGAAGCGGAAGTGGATGATAGGGTGGGGGAGGGGGCGAAAATTTTGGGAGCCTTGAAAAATGTGTGGAAGTCGAGAACATTATCTCGGAAAGCAAAAATGGGTATGTTTGAAGGAATAGTGGTTCCAACAATGTTGTATGGTTGCGAGGCGTGGGCTATGGATAGAGTTGTGCGCAGGAGGATGGACGTGCTGGAAATGAGATGTTTGAGGAAAATGTGTGATGTGAGGTGGTTTGATCGAGTAAGTAACGTAAGGGTAAGAGAGATGTGTGGAAATAAAAAGAGCGTGGTTGAGAAAGCAGAAGAGGGTGTTTTGAAATGGTTTGGGCACATGTAGAGAATGAGTGAGGAAAGATTGACCAAGAGGATATATGTGTCGGAGGTGGAGGGTACGAGGAGAAGAGGGAGACCAAATTGGAGGTGGAAAGATGGAATGAAAAAGGTTTTGTGTGATCGGGGCCTGAACATGCAGGAGGGTGAAAGGAGGGCAAGGAATAGAGTGAATTGGAGCGATGTGGTATACAGGGGTTGACGTGCTGTCAGTGGATTGAGTCGGGGCATGTGAAGCGTCTGGGGTAAACCATGGAAAGCTGTGTAGGTATGTATATTTGCGTGTGTGGACGTGTGTATGTACATGTGTATGAGTGGGGGGTTGGGCCATTTCTTTCGTCTGTTTCCTTGCGCTACCTCGCAAACGCGGGAGACAGCGACAAAGTAAAAAAAAAAAAAAAAAAATATATATATATATATATATATATATATATATATATATATATATATATGAATATATATATATATATATATATATATATATATATATATATATATATATATATATATATATATATATATATATATATATATATATATATATATATATATAATATATATATATATATATATATATATATATATATATATATATATATATATATATATATATATATATATATATATATATATATATATATATATATATATATATATATATATATATATATATATATATATATATATAGATATATTATCCCTGGGGATAGGGGAGAAAGAATACTTCCCACGTATTCCCTGCGTGTCGTAGAAGGCGACTAAAAGGGAAGGGAGCGGGGGGCTGGAAATCCTCCCCTCTCATTTTTCTTTTTTTTTTTCCAAAAGAAGGAACAGAGAAGGTGGGCCAGGTGAGGATATTCCCTCAAAGGCCCAGTCCTCTGTTCTTAGCGCTACCTCATTAATGCGGGAAATGAATAGTATGAAAGAAAAGAAAAAGATATATATATATATATATATATATATATATATATATATATATATATATATATATATATTGCTTTGTCGCTGTCTCCCGCGTTTGCGAGGTAGCGCAAGGAAACAGACGAAAGAAATGGTCCAACCCACCCCCATACACATGTATATACATACACGTCCACACACGCAAATATACATACCTACACAGCTTTCCATGGTTTACCCAAGACACTTCATATGTCCTGATTAAATCCACTGACAGCACGTCAACCCCGTTATACCACATCGATCCATTTCACTCTATTCCTTGCCCTCCTTTCACCCTCCTCAATGTTCAGGCCCCGATCACACAAAATCTTTTTCACTCCATCTTTCCACCTCCAATTTGGTCTCCCGCTTCTCCTCGTTCCCTCCACCTCCGATACATAAATCCTCTTGGTCAATCTTTCCTCACTCATTCTCTCCATGTCACCAAACCATTTCAAAACATTCTCTTCTGCTCTCTCAACCACGCTCTTTTTATTTGCACACATCTCTCTTACCCTTACGTTACTTACTCGATCAAACCACCTTACACCACACATTCTCCTCAAACATATCATTTTCAGCACATCCATCCTCCTGCGCACCACTCTATCCATAGCCCACGCCTCGCAGCCATACAACATCGTTGGAACCACTATTCCTTCAAACATGCCCATTTTTGCTTTCCGAGATAATGTTCTCGACTTCCGCACATTCTTCAAGGCTCCCAGAATTTTCGCCCCCTCCCCCACCCAATGATCCACTTCCGCTTCCATGGTTCCATCCGCTGCCACATCCACTCCCAGATATCTAAAACACTTTACTTCCTCCAGTTTTTTTCCATTCAAACTTACCTCCCACTTGACTTGACCCTCAACCCTACTGAACCTTATTACCTTGCTCTTATTCACATTTACTCTTAACTTTCTTCTTTCACACACTTTGCCAAATTCAGTCACCAGCTTCTGCAGTTTCTCACATGAATCAGCCACCAGCGCTGTATCATCAGCGAACAACAATTGACTCACTACCCAAGCTCTCTCATCCCCAAGAGACTTCATTCTTGCCCCTCTTTCCAAAACTCTTGCATTTACCTCCCTAACAACCTCATCCATAAACAAATTAAACAACCATGGAGACATCACACACCCCTGACGCAAACCTACCTTCACTGAGAACCAATCACTTTCCTCTCTTCCTACACGTACACATGCCTTATATCCTCGATAAAAACTTTTCACTGCTTCTTACAACTTGCCTCCCACACCATATATTCTTAATACCTTCCACAGAGCATCTTTATCAACTCTATCATATGCCTTCTCCAGATCCATAAATGCTACTTACAAATCCATTCGCTTTTCTAAGTATTTCTAACATACTTTCTTCAAAGCAAACACCTGATCCACACATCCTCTACCACCTCTGAAACCACACTGCTCTTCCCCAATCTGATGCTCTGTACATGCCTTCACCCTCTCAATCAATACCCTCCCATATAATTTACCAGGAATACTCAACAAACTTATACCTCTGTAATTTGAGCACTCACTCTTATCCCCTTTGCCTTTGTACAATGGCACTATGCAAGCATTCCGCCAATCCTCAGGCACCTCACCATGAGTCATACATACATTAAATAACCTTACCAAACAGTCAATTATACAGTCACACCCTTTTTTAATAAATTCCACTGCAATACCATCCAAACCTGTTGCCTTTCCGGCTTTCATCTTCCGCAAAGCTTTTACTACCTCTTCTCTGTTTACCAAATCATTTTCCCTAACCCTCTCACTTTGCACACCACCTCGACCAAAACACCCTATATCTGCCACTCTATCATCAAACACATTCAACAAACCTTCAAAATACTCACTCCATCTCCTTCTCACATCACCACTACTTGTCATCACCTCCCCATTTGCGCCCTTTACTGAAGTTCGCATTTGCTCCCTTGTCTTACGCACTTTATTTACCTCCTTCCAGAACATCTTTTTATTCTCCCTAAAATTTAATGATACTCTCTCACTCCAACTCTCATTTGCCCTCTTTTTCACCTCTTGCACCTTTCTCTTGACCTCCTGTCTCTTTCTTTTATACGTCTCCCACTCAATTGCATTTTTTACCTGCAAAAATGTTCCAAATGCCTTTCTCTTCTCTTTCACTAATAATCTTACTTCTTCATCCCACCACTCACTACCCTTTCTAATCAATATATATATATATATATATATATATATATATATATATATATATATATATATATATATATATATATATATATATATATATATATATATATATATATATATATATATATATATATCACAATTTTGCGCGTCATCAAGATATTCCTATGAGTCCACAGGGAAAATGAAACACGAAAAGTTCCCAAGTGCACTTTCGTGTAATAATCACTTCATCAGGTGAGACACAAGAGAGACACAAGTATAACAGTCAGTTGATATATATCGAAGAGACGAAGCTTGGACGCCATTTGCTAAACATGTGATTGTCCAAAAAAAAAAAAACTATATATATATATATATATATATATATATATATATATATATATATATATATATATATATATATATATATATATATATATATATATATATATATATATATATTTGAAAAGTTTTGTGTGATTAATGTCATTGTCAAATTTGTATCATGCTCAGTTCCATTTATGTATATATATATATATATATATATATTTTTTTTTTTTTTTTTTTTTTTATACTTTGTCGCTGTCTCCCGCGTTTGCGAGGTAGCGCAAGGAAACAGACGAAAGAAATGGCCCAACCCCCCACCCATACACATGTACATACACACGTCCACACACGCAAATATACATACCTACACCGCTTTCCATGGTTTACCCCAGACGCTTCACATGCCTTGGTTCAATCCACTGACAGCACGTCAACCCCTGTATACCACATCGCTCCAATTCACTCTATTCCTTGCCCTCCTTTCACCCTCCTGCATGTTCAGGCCCCGATCACACAAAATCTTTTTCACTCCATCTTTCCACCTCCAATTTGGTCTCCCTCTTCTCCTCGTTCCCTCCACCTCCGACACATATATCCTCTTGGTCAATCTTTCCTCACTCATTCTCTCCATGTGCCCAAACCATTTCAAAACACCCTCTTCTGCTCTCTCAACCACGCTCTTTTTATTTCCACACATCTCTCTTACCCTTACGTTACTTACTCGATCAAACTACCTCACACCACACATTGTCCTCAAACATCTCATTTCTAGCACATCCATCCTCCTGCGCACAACTCTATCCATAGCCCACGCCTCGCAACCATACAGCATTGTTGGAACCACTATTCCTTCAAACATACCCATTTTTGCTTTCCGAGATAATGTTCTCGACTTCCACACATTTTTCAAGGCTCCCAAAATTTTCGCCCCCTCCCCCACCCTATCATCCACTTCCGCTTCCATGGTTCCATCCGCTGACAGATCCACTCCCAGATATCTAAAACACTTCACTTCCTCCAGTTTTTCTCCATTCAAACTCACCTCCCAATTGACTTGACCCTCAACCCTACTGTACCTAATAACCTTGCTCTTATTCACATTTACTCTTAACTTTCTTCTTCCACACACTTTACCAAACTCAGTCACCAGCTTCTGCAGTTTCTCACATGAATCAGCCACCAGCGCTGTATCATCAGCGAACAACAACTGACTCACTTCCCAAGCTCTCTCATCCCCCACAGACTTCATACTTGCCCCTCTTTCCAGGACTCTTGCATTTACCTCCCTAACAACCCCATCCATAAACAAATTAAACAACCATGGAGACATCACACACCCCTGCCGCAAACCTACATTCACTGTGAACCAATCACTTTCCTCTCTTCCTACACGTACACATGCCTTACATCCTCGATAAAAACTTTTCACTGCTTCTAACAACTTGCCTCCCACACCATATATTCTTATTACCTTCCACAGAGCATCTCTATCAACTCTATCATATGCCTTCTCCAGATCCATAAATGCTACATACAAATCCATTTGCTTTTCTAAGTATTTCTCACATACATTCTTCAAAGCAAACACCTGATCCACACATCCTCTACCACTTCTGAAACCGCACTGCTCTTCCCCAATCTGATGCTCTGTACATGCCTTCACCCTCTCAATCAATACCCTCCCATATAATTTACCAGGAATATATATATATATATATATATATATATATATATATATATATATATATATATATATATATATATATATATATATATATATATATATATATATATATATATATATATATATATATATATATATATACTATATATATATATATATATATATATATATATATATATATATATATATATTCTTCTTTTTTTCTCTCAAACTATTCGCCATTTCCCGCGTTAGCGAGGTAGCGTTAAGAACAGAGGACTGGGCCTTTTTTGGAATATCCTCACCTGGCCCCCTCTGTTCCTTCTTTTGGAAAATTAAAAAAAAAAAAACGAGAGGGGAGGATTTCCAGCCCCCCGCTCCCTCCCCTTTTAGTCGCCTTCTACGACACGCAGGGAATACGTGGGAAGTATTCTTAATCCCCTATCCCCAGGGATATATATATATATATATATATATATATATATATATATATATATATATATATATATATATATATATATATATATATATATATATATATATAAATATATATATATATATATATATATATATATATATATATATATATATATATATATATATATATATATATATATATATATATATATATATATATATATATATATATATATATATATATATATATACCGTAAATGGAACTGAGCATGATACAAATTTGACAATGACATTAATCACACAAAACTTTTCAAGTATGCCAGATGTAAATGAAGAAAACCATACTGAGGCTAATTAGGAGAAAGTACAAAGATAGTTTTAGCCCCCTATACAGCCCCTCGGTGCAAACAGCCTCAATCTATACTGAATTCTCAAGTCCACAATGTGGCTTTGATTATGGAACTCTCAAACGAATGTGTTATTACATTAGATGATTTTTTCCAAAAGAGTGTAGTGCTGATGTTATGTATCAGCTCCGTTAGATGCAAGACATTGGCTCCCCTGAGGTGTTGGTCATATGCTGGCCAGTAGTTTTATTCTACCTTAGCGCGTACCATGTAAAAGATTTTCTCGCTGAGCCCATCTTCATGGCCTCCTGTCGTTATGTGAGACAAGTCGGCGGTGAAGGCCTGTTACTCACATGGGAAAAGATGGTTTGGCTGGTGTCAATGGTATATGGTTTGTGGTTGACCAATTAGGTTACCAGCCTGGAACACCACCCCGTTAAAGGATAGTAAAAAAGAGATAAGGCATGTGGGCTTAACATAGACTTAAACGTACAATATAATCTAAACATAAACCTACTATGCTAACCTAATCCATATTTCTAAAGCACTTCTGAATGAGGGTCATTTACAGGGATAGTCCTTATTCATACATAACTCTGGAATTTCCACACCTTGGTAGCAGGCTTGTCTTCCTTTATCCTGCAAGTTACCCGTCCAGTGTCTCTGGATTCCTTCACATACTACTGGTATGAGACTTCATTATACGGTCGGTGAACTAGCAAAAACTTCTGCCATAATGGATGAAGCGGATTATCGACTTTATCCACCTGCGAGAAGCCTTATATTAGTCATTCAGAAATAACATGAGCGAATGATTTAGGCTCTGGCGAAGTTAAATGAACACATATATACTCTACTATCATAACATTATGCAAGAAGAATCATATGCATATGGAATGTAGCATACTGTAAATGTTGTTCCACTCTGTACAGGATCAGTAAACATCTTGATGTTGCGCATGACTCAAGTTGAGCTAAGCTTTAGCCTATAGATAATCATGGAAGTTTGACCCTTTTTTGATGATGAATGCACCAAATGGAAACTTTACCAATGAAGCAACTCTTACACCTTGCATTATGATATACGTCTCTGTTGTAAAATTACTGAGTGAAAAGATTATCTTAACCGAAAATTACAAGATATGTGTATTTCGTCAGCAACAATGTTCCAACTCTGATGCCTGAAAAGTATCCTAACTCTGCCTATTGTAAATAACTCGCTCATTATATCAGCTTAATACGTAATCCAATCAGTGTTGTCCAGTTCTTGTGATTAGCTCACTTACCATGGAAATTGGTGAATGATTCATTCAGTGCTGCACAATCTTTGTTCAAATTTTTCTCTATATGCAGCTTGTACTTCAGTCACTAAGGTTCATCCCCTGAAACTATTGTGCATTCTCTATCCTTCTGTACGCCGTTCCCCATTGGATAGGTAGGAGTGCACAACCGCTCTTGCGGCAAAATCAAAATAAATTTCAATGTCCTCCATATAGCTTGGTGTAGCCCCTAGGCCAGTTGGTGTGGCGCGTCAGGAGCCGTCGCTTGCGCTTCTCTCTCCTCCTCGAATTCTTTGGAAGGTGTGTCAGCCTAGAAAAGTGGACCCATCAGTCACTATGGTGGTCAGGAGGCGATCATATACGATTCCCAGGGTTGCATGGGGTACTTGCCGCTGGCGATTGCGATTGGAGACAAAGGCCCGGATTTCAGGGATGGAGGGAAATGGCAGCTGTGGATATTTCTATTTTCTTGATGGGAAGGGTAAAGGAGTCTAAAAAGAGATAGGACAGGGGAAGGAAAGGTTTGAAATGGAGGAGATGAAATAAGTGCATTTGTATGGTGGACGTCTTCTGGTGTATGTTGAGCTTTTGTATTTTTCCTTTCCTTATTTTGTGTTTTGTTTATTACCTACATCAGACTAAAGGATGTTGCGGCCGAATTACCCCCTCCCCCTTCCATTTCAGCCTCTTTAGGGGCCAAATTCGACAAGTCACCAAGAAACACGAGAGTTCCGGGTGACATGAACGGCCAGAGGAAACTGCTACTGTCCACGATGCCACCAGATCATGGGTCACCACTCCTGTCATCGGCAACTATAACAGCGCCTTGAAAGACTGCCTCCCTCAATCGGCGGTTACACCTCCTGAGGGATTACGCATAACAACCAGACAGGTGACAAGGCTATGAAATGCAATGAATATTCGTGTGGGGGTAGACAGGCACCTGGAAGTGATTCAGGGTGGTCCCATCTCGCTGCAGAATTCATTGTATCGAACTTCCATCTGTTTATCTGTTTTTGCATGAGTCCCATATCCATTAATGCCGACAATCGTCGCCCTACAACAAGACAGTTTTTTAAACGACTTTTTCTTATCTTTTTTGATCTGAACAGTCTATTTCAAACTCTCCAACTGATAAAGCCGCTCTTTTTGGCACCTTACTTGCCTCTAATTCAACTTCCGATGATTCACATTCTATTCCTCCAGCCCACCTCCTCCCTCTGAACGTATGCCATGTAATATAATCTCCCGCTACTCTATCTATAGCCCACGCCTCACAACCATACAACATTTTTGGAACCACTATTCCTTCAAACATACCCTTTTTTGCTTTCCGAGATAATGTTCTCGACTTCCAAATGTTCTTCAAGGCTACCAAAATGTTCGCCCCCTCCCCCACCCTATGATTCACTTCCGCTTCCATGGTTCCATCCGCTGTCAAATATACTCCCAGATATCTAAAACACTTTACTTCCTCCAGTTTTTCTCCATTCAAACTTACCTCCCAATTGACTTGACAGCCCAACACTACTGTACCTAAGAACCTTGCTCTTATTCACATTTACTCTCAACTTTCTTCTTTCACACAATTTACCAAACTCAGTCACCAGCTTCTACAGTTTCTCACATGAATCAGCCACAAGCGCTGTATCATCAGCGAATAAGAACAGACTCACTTACCAAGCTCTCTCATCCACAACAGACTTAATACTTGTCCCTATTTCCAAAACCATTGCATTCACCTCCCTAACAACCCCATCCATACACAAATAAAACAACCATAGTGACATCACACACCCCTGCCGAAAACCTACATTCACTGAGAACCAATCATTTTCCTCTCTTCCTACACGTATACAAGCCTTACATCCTCGATAAAAACTTTTCACTGCTTCTAAAAACTTGACTCCCAAACCATATATTCTTAATACCTTTCATAGAGCATCTCTATCAACTCTATCATATGCATTCTCCAGATCCATAAATGCTACATACAAATCCATTTGCTTTTCTAAGTATTTCGCACATACATTCTTTAAACGAAACACCTGATCCACACATCCTCCACCACTTCTGAAACCACACTGCTCTTCCCGAATCTGATGCTCTGTACATGCCTTCACACTCTCAATCAATACCCTCCCATGCAATTTCCCAGGAATACTCAACAAACTTAAACTCTGTAATTTGAGCACTCACCTTTGTCCCATTTGCCTTTGTACAATGGCACTATGCAAGCATTCCGCCAATCCTCAGGCACCTCACCATGAATCATACATACATTAAATAACCTTACTAACCAGTCAAGAATACAGTCACCCCCTTTTTTAATAAATTCCACTTCAATGCCATCCATACTCGCTGCCTTGCCAGCTTTCATCTTCCGGAAGGCTTTCGCTACCGCGTCTCTGTTTACAAAATCATCTTCCCTAACCCTCTCACTTTTCTCACCGCCTCGACCAAAACACCCTAAGTCTGCCACTTTTTCATCAAACACATTCCACAAACCTTCTAAATACTCACTCAATCTCTTCTCACATCAACACTACTTGTTATCACCTCCGCATTAACCCCCTTCACTGAAGTTCCCATTTGTTCCCTTGTCTTATGCACATAATTTACCTACTTCCAAAACATCTTTTTATCCTCCCTAAGATTTAATGATACTCTCTCACCCCAACTCTCATTTACCCTCTTTTCACCTCTTGCGCCCTTCTCTTGACCTCCTGACTCTTTCTTTTATACATCTCCCACTGATTTGCATTATTTCCCTGCAAAAATAAATCCAAATGCCTCTCTCTTCTCTTTCACTAATAATCTTACTTCTTCATCCCACCACTCACTACTCTTTCTAATATGCCAATCTCCCATACTTCTCATGCCACAAGCATCTTTTACGCAAGCCATCACTGCTTCCCTAAATACATCCCATTCCTCCCCCATTCCCTTACCTCCTTTCTTCTCACCTTTTTTCATTCTGTACTTAATCTCTCCTGGTACTTCCTCACACGAATCTCCTTCCCAAGCTCACTTACTCTCGCCACTCTTTTTACCCCAACATTTTCTCTTCTTTTCTAAAAACCTCTACAAACCTTCACCTTTGCCTTCACAAGATGATTATCAGACTTCCCTCCAGCTACACCTCTCAGTACATTCACATCCAAAAGTCTCTCTTTCGCGCGCCTGTCAATTAACAAGTAATCTAATAACGCTTTCTGCCCATCTTTCCTGCTTACATACGTATACGTATGTATATCTCTCTTTTTAAACCAAGTATTCCCAATCACCAGTACTTTTTCAGCAAATAAATCAAGAAGCTCTTCACCATTTCCATTTACAACACTAAACACCCCATGTACACAAATTATTCCCTCAACTACTACATTACTCACCTTTGCATTTAAATCAGCCATCACAATAACCCGGTCACGTGC
>NC_092225.1:4749705-4871320 GCF_036320965.1 Panulirus ornatus
ACAATGAAGAATATTTTGGAGCCTTAAACGGTAATGGAGTAGTCTTTCCAAGAGATATGCGTTTGATCATGACTTGAAACGATATACAAGGGCTAAGTGTACAGACAAAGGAACTCCAGTTATGAAATGGATATTATATAGTCCATACTTAAAATATACAAAAATAGGTGTATGTCTCGTCTTGGAGATTTATTGAATGTCACTGCTGTTGGGAGGCAAGAATAATCACTGTTGGTCACAAAATAGAATACTGATGGAGAGCTGAAGAGACTGGCAGAACGTTTTGGTGTGGGCTCGGAAGATCGTAGGGAAATATGAGCAAAGTGTTAGAGAATACGAGGGAGATGGTGTAGTGTGGGTTTGCGTGTTTAAAAGAGATGGATGCCGTCTCGAGTCTAGTGGTCTTGGGAAAATCTCTGATAACAATCGTGTCAAATGAAAATATGCTGATATGAGCTCAAGCTTAGAGGATATCACCTCTACTGAAAAAAAGTGATCTATAAACAACAGCAGCTATATACGTAATCCCTAACTTTGGGGAGCGTACTGAACAGGTTGATGACTCATAAGGAACTACAGGCGGTGCTGGTAGTGGTGCAGTTGGCTTTTGCCAGGATGTGAGGTAGATGAAAACAATTTCATCCAGCCCAGCCCCATGATGAAGGTACATTATGTGAAGAAAGATAGAGAAGTGAAGAAATTGTTCTCAAGTCCAAAAAATATGGGTGTCGTTTCGCTTTGATGTTTAGCAAATTGTTTCTTGACTTCGACAAGATTGGTAAGGAAATCAAAACACGAGGTCGCATTTCCTCAAAGATGAATGAAAGATTCTGATTCATCATTTAAGAAAAGGTCATAAGCTATACGGACAAGTTGGCAGATCCAAGTCAAAATCTATGAACAGAAGTCAGACGGAATGATTCTCTTTAATAGACTTCTTTTGTACCATTCAAAGTAATGGAGGCAGCGAGTATAACACAACTTTCAATAGAAGACAAATTACCAGCTATCAATCTATATAAAGGGTATCAATACATGCTCACATTGCTTGTCACTCACGAGTGGACGAACAGAACGATTAACAGATTATGTTCATACACTGGTGTCTCTTTTAATTGATTGAAGAACTATTGATAGTGAAGGTGTAAGGCATGGGATAAATGAATCAATACCAGCGATAGTAATGTTGTGAGATATAGAGGTGCTGGTGGTAGTAAAGGTGTGAGGTAAAAAGGAGGTATTGGTTGTAGCACTAGAAGTTTGAGGTACAAATAACTGATCACAATCGACCTGACGGCTCATGACGATATTGCCTGCTGGAGGAGACCAGTAGTGTCTAGAGGTTATAACCATATTTGCGACAGGATCGTAAAGCAAAAGGCACCTCATTCACCGCTCCTTCCGACCTAATGGCTGTCAGAAACGAAGCTAAGAAAAGACACCTTCCCGTATAGAGAAAGAATGATGCCATGGAAATTCTAAAGGAAAGTCTGAAAGAAAACATTACCTAACTATGTCTGCAGCGGGGTTCTCCGAGGAGATGGCTCAGAACCGAAAAAAAAGTTGAATTCAAGAGAACAGATATTTTGATTTCTGTTTTCCCTTCTTAAAACAGGCATATAGGCTAATATCAATCATCACTGAGCAAGAAGTTTCCATTATGAGGTACGAGAGGTACTGGTGGTAGTAATGGAGGTGTGAGGTACAAGGGTAGGTATTGGAGATAAGTGTGAAGTCAGAGGCCTAGTATACGAGACGAAACGAATGTTTAACGTTAAGTATGCTGGATTCACCAGACAATAGACGGATAAGATTGACAAGGATTCGTTAGCTCGCAAAGTACGTATCCCTCCCCTTATCCTCTTGTTTCCCTCTCTCTCTCCACCACTTCTCTTTTATTTTTTTTATATTTGCAATCATGTTCATCCGTTACTTTCTACCTATCCATCTACCACTTCATTC
Organism: Panulirus ornatus; assembly: GCF_036320965.1. Lineage (NCBI taxonomy): Eukaryota > Metazoa > Arthropoda > Malacostraca > Decapoda > Palinuridae > Panulirus > Panulirus ornatus. Next base: position 4,751,668 of record NC_092225.1, read on the forward strand.
TTCCCTCTTCTAACTTTCTCTATATTTAGCTATAGCCATTTCGCTCTTTTTGATTATTTTCATATTGATGTCTGTCCATTGCTCTCTTTTTCTATCGATCATACCTATTGTCCTATCCATTTACTTAAATCCACCCATCTCCCTCTACCTTACGGGTAGTGCTGGTATCAATACAAGCCTTCTGGCAAAATCTCATGGCAGATACTCGTAGGTATCTAGATATCGTCTCCTCCATTGCTTCAGTATCCCACCATGATCTCATCAGAACTCGGCCTCGATAAGATCAGCAGACATCATGTGACTCCTCCGAGAGTACTGTATCACATTGAGCGACCATGCCCCATTTATCGTGTTTATATGCAGAAAACTAGAAAGGATCTTCTGGCGAATATGGTACATTCTGCCTGTGACTGAGCTTGCGAATATATATATATATATATATATATATATATATATATATATATATTCTATTTTGCTTTGTCGCTTTCTCCCGCGTTTCCGAGTTAGCGCAAGGAAACAGACGAAAGAAATGGCCCAACCCACCCCCATACACATGTATATACATACACGTCCACACACGCAAATATACATACCTATACATCTCCATGTACACATACATATACACACACAGACACATACATATATACCCATGCACACAATTCACACTGTCTGCATTTATTCATTCCCATCGCCACCTCGAAACACATGGAATACCATCCCCCTCCCCCCTCATGTGTGCGAGGTAGCGCTAGAAAAAGACAACAAGGGCCCCTTTCGTTCACACTCAGTCTCTAGCTGTCATGCAACAATGCCCGAAACCACAGCTCCCTTTCCACATCCAGGCCCCACACAACTTTCCATGGTTTACCCTAGACGCTTCACATGCCCTGATTCAATCCACTGACAGCACGTCAACCCCGGTATACCACATCGATCCAATTCACTCTATTCCTTGCCCGTCTTTCACCCTTCTGCATGTTCAGGCCCCGATCACTCAAAAACCTTTTCGCTCCATCTTTCCACCTCCAATTTGGTATCCCACTTCTCCTCGTTCCCTCCACCGCCGACAAATATATCCTCTTGGTCAATCTTTCTTCACTCATTCTCTCCAAGTGCCCAAACCATTTCAAAACACCCTCTTCTGCTCTCTCAACCACGCTCTTTTTATTTCCACACATCTCTCTTACCCTTATATTACTTATTCGATCAAACCACCTCACACCACATATTGTCCTCAAACATCTCATTTCCAGCACATCCACCCTCCTGCGCACAACTCTATCCATAGCCCACGCCTCGCAACCATACAACATTGTTGGAACCACAATTCCTGCAAACATACCCATTTTTGCTTTCCGAGATAATGTTCTCGACTTCCCCACATTCTTCAAGGCTCCCAGGATTTTCGCCCCCTCCCCCACCCTATGATTCACTTCCGTTTCCATGGTTCCATCCGCTGCCAGATCCACTCCCAGATATCTAAAACACTTTACTTCCTCCAGTTTTTCTCCATTCAAACTTACATCCCAATTGACTTAACCCTCAACCTTACTGTACCTAATAACCTTGCTCTTATTCACATTTACTCTTAACTTTCTTCTTTCACACACTTTACCAAACTCAGTCACCAGCTTCTGCAGTTTCTCACATGAATCAGCCACCAGCGTTGTATCATCAGCGAACAACAACTGACTCACTTCCTAAGCTCTCTCATCCACAACAGACTTCATACTTACCCCTCTTTCCAATCCTTTCCAATCCCCATCCATAAACAAATTAAACAACCAGGGAGACATCACACACCCCTGCAGCAAACCTACATTCACTGAGAACCAATCACTCTCCTCTCTTTCTACACGTACACATGTCTTACATCCTCGATAAAAACTTTTCACTGCTTCTAACAACTTGCCTCCCACACCATATATTCTTAAGACCTTCTACAGAGCATCCGTATCAACTCTATCACATGCCTTCTCCAGATCCATAAATGCTACATACAAATCCATTTGCTTTTCTAAGTATTTCTCACATACATTCTTCAAAGCAAACACCTGATCCACACATCCTCTACCACTTCTGAAACCACACTGCTCTTCCCCAATCTGATGCTCTGTACATGACTTCACCCTCTCAGTCAATACCCTCCCATATAATTTACCAGGAATACTCAACAAACATATACCTCTGTAATTTGAGCACTCACTCTTATCCCCTTTGCCTTTGTACAATGGAACTATGAACGCATTCCTCCAATCCCCAGTAACCTCACAATGAGTCATACATACATTAAATAACCTTACCAACCAGTCAACAATACAGTCATCCCCTTTTTTTAATAGATTCCACTGCAATACCATCCAAACCTGCTGCCTTGCCGGCTTTCATCTTCCGCAAAGCTTTTACTACCTCTTCTCTGTTTACCAAATCATTTTCCCCAACCCTCTCACTTTGCACACCACCTCGACCAAAACACCCTATATCTGCCACTCTATCATCAAACACATTCAACAGACCTTCAAAATACTCACTCCATCTCCTTCTCACTTCACCACTACTTGTTATCACCTCCCCATTAGCGCCTTTCACTGAAGTTCCCATTTGCTCGCTTCTCTTAAGCACTTTATTTACCTCCTTCCAAAACATCTTTTTATTCTCCCTAAAATTTAATGATACTCTCTCACTCCAACTCTCATTTGTCCTCTTTCTCACCTCTTGCACCTTTCTCATGACCTCCTGTCTCTTTCTTTTATACATCTCCCATTCAATCGCATTTTCTCCCTGTAAAAATCGTCCAATTGCCTCTCTCTTCTCTTTCACTAATAATCTTACTTCTTCATCCCACCACTCACTACCCTTTCTAATCAACCCACCTTCCGCGCTTTTCATGCCACAAGCATCTTTTGCACAATCCATCACTGATTCCCTAAACACATCCCATTCCTCCCGCACTCCTCTTACTTCCATTGTTCTTACCTTTTTTTCATTCTGTACTCAGTCTCTCCTGATACTTCCTCACACAAGTCTCATTCCCAAGCTCACTTACGCCCACCACCCTCTTCACCTCAACATTCACTCTTCTTTTCTGGAAACCCATACAAATCTTCACCTTAGCCTCCACAAGAAAATGATCAGACATTCCTCCAGTTGCACCTCTCAGCACATTAACATCCAAATGTCTCTCTTTCGCTCTCCTGTCAATTAACCCGTAAACTAATAACGCTCTCTGGCCATCTCTCCTACTTACATACGTATACTTATGTATATCTCGCTTTTTAAACCAGGTATTCCCAATCACCAGTCCTTTTTCAACACATAAATCTACAAGCTCTTCACCACTTCCACTTACAACACTGAACACCCCATGTATACCAAGTATTCCCTCAACTGCCACATTACTCACCTTTGCATACAAATCACCCATCACTATAACCCGGTCTCGTGCACCAAAACCACTAACACACTCATTCAGCTGCTCCCAACACACTTGCTTCTCAGGATGTTTCTTCTCATGCCCAGGTGCATATGCACCAATAATCACCCATTTCTCTCGATCAACTTTCAGCATTACCCATATTAATCGAGAATTTACTTTCTTACATTCTATCACATACTCCCACAACTGTTTCAGGAGTAGTGCTACTCCTTCTCTTGCTCTTGTCCTCTCACTAACCCCTGACTTTACTCCAAAGAGATTCCCAAACCACTCTTCCCCTTTACCCTTGAGCTTCGTTTCACTCAGAGCCAAAACATCCAGGTTCCTTTCGTCAAACATACTACCTATCTCTCCTTTTTTCACATCTTGGTTACATCCACACACATTTAGACACCCCAATCTGAGTCTACGAGGAGGATGAGCACTCCCCGCGTGACTCCTTCTGTTTCCAATTTTTAGAAAGTTAAAAAAAATAAAAGGAGGGGAGGCTCTCAGGCCCCCGCTCCCGTCCCCTCTAGTCGCCTTCTACGACACGTGAGGAATGCGCGGGAAGTATTCTTTAACCCCTCTCCCCAGGGATAATATATATATATATATATATATATATATATATATATATATATATATATATATATATATATATATATATATATATATATATATATATATATATATATATATATATATATAATATATATATATATATATATATATATATATATATATATATATATATATATATATATATATATATATATATATATATATATATATATATATATATATATGTATATATATATATATATATATATATATATATATATATATATATATATATATATATATATATATATATATATATATATATATATATATATATATATATATATATATATATATATATATATATATACATATATATATATATATATATATATATATATATATATATATATATATATATATATATATATATATATATATATATATATATATATATATATATATATATATATGTATGTATATGGGGGAGGAATGGGATGTATTTAGGGAATCAGTGATGGATTGCGCAAAAGATGCTTGTGGCATGAGAAGAGTGGGAGATGGGTTGATTAGAAAGGGTAGTGAGTGGTGGGATGAAGAAGTAAGAGTATTAGTGAAAGAGAAGAGAGAGGCATTTGGACGATTTTTGCAGGGAAAAAATGCAATTGAGTGGGAGATGTATAAAAGAAAGAGACAGGAGGTCAAGAGAAAGGTGCAAGAGGTGAAAAAAAGGGCAAATGAGAGTTGGAGTGAGAGAGTCTCATTAAATTTTAGGGAGAATAAAAAGATGTTCTGGAAAGAGGTAAATAAAGTTCGTAAGACAAGGGAGCAAATGGGAACTTCAGTGAAGGGCGCAAATGGGGAGGTGATAACAAGTAGTGGTGATGTGAGAAGGAGATGGAGTGAGTATTTTGAAGGTTTGTTGAATGTGTTTGATGATAGAGTGGCAGATATAGGGTGTTTTGGTCGAGGTGGTGTGCAAAGTGAGAGGGTTAGGGAAAATGATTTGGTAAGCCGAGAAGAGGTAGTAAAAGCTTTGCGGAAGTTGAAAGCCGGCAAGGCAGCAGGTTTGGATGGTATTGCAGTGGAATTTATCAAAAAGGGAGTGACTGTATTGTTGACTGGTTGGTAAGGTTATTTGATGTATATATGACTCATGGTGAGGTGCCTGAGGATTGGCGGAATGTGTGCATAGTGCCATTGTACAAAGGCAAAGGGGATAAGAGTGAGTGCTCAAATTGCAGAGGTATATGTTTGTTGAGTATTCCTGTTAAATTATATGGGAGGGTATTGATTGAGAGGGTGAAGGCATGTACAGAGCATCAGATTGGGGAAGAGCAGTGTGGTTTCAGAAGTGGTAGAGGATGTGTGGATCAGGTGTTTGCTTTGAAGAATGTATATGAGAAATACTTAGAAAAGGAAATGGATCTGTATGTAGCATTTATGGATCTGGAGAAGGCATATGATAGAGTTGATAGAGATGCTCTGTGGAAGGTATTAAGAATATATGGTGTGGGAGGCAAGTTGTTAGAAGCAGTGAAAAGTTTTTATCGAGGATGTAAGGCATGTGTACGTGTAGGAAGAGAGGAAAGTGATTGGTTCTCAGTGAATGTAGGTTTGCGGCAGGGGTGTGTGATGTCTCCATGGTTTTTTAATTTGTTTATGGATTTGGTTGTTAGGGAGGTGAATGCAAGAATTTTGGAAAGAGGGGCAAGTATGAAGTCTGTTGAGGATGAGAGAGCTTGGGAAGTGAGTCAGTTGTTGTTCGCTGATGATACAGCGCTGGTGGCTGATTCATGTGAGAAACTGAAGAACCTGGTGACTGAGTTTGGTAAAGTGTGTGAAAGAAGAAAGTTAAGGGTAAGTGTGAATAAGAGCAAGGTTATTAGGTACAGTAGGGTTGAGGGTCAAGTGAATTGGGAGTCGAGTTTGAATGGAGAAAAACTGGAGGAAGTAAAGTGTTTTAGATATCTGGGAGTGGATCTGGCAGCGGATGGAACCATGGAAGCGGAAGTGGATCATAGGATGGGGGAGGGGGCGAAAATTCTGGGAGCCTTGAAGAATGTGTGGAAGTCGAGAACATTATCTCGGAAAGCAAAAATGAGTATGTTTGAAGGAATAGTGGTTCCAACAATGTTGTAGGGTTGCGAGGCGTGGGCTATGGATAGAGTGGTGCGCCGGAGGATGGATGTGCTGGAAATGAGATGTTTGAGGACAATGTGTGGTGTGAGGTGGTTTGATCGAGTAAGTAACGTAAGGGTAAGAGAGATGTGTGGAAATAAATAGAGCGTGGTTGAGAGAGCAGAAGAGGGTGTTTTGAAATGGTTTGGGCACATGGAGAGAGTGAGCATGGCATGGAATGGAATGGGCATGGAATAGAGTGAATTGGAGCCATATGGTATACCGGGGTTGACGTGCTGTCAGTGGATTGAATCAGGGCATGTGAAGCGTCGGTGGTAAACCATGGAAAGCTGTGTAGGTATGTATATTTGCGTGTGTGGACGTATGTATATACATGTGTATGGGGGTGGGTTGGGCCATTTCTTTCGTCTGTTTCCTTGCGCTACCTCGCAAACGTGGGAGACAGCGACAAAGCAAAAAAAAAAAAAAAAAATATATATATATATATATATATATATATATATATATATATATATATATATATATATATATATATATATATATGTATTTATATTTATATATATATATATATATGAAAAATAAGTGTGTTAGTGGTTTTGATGCACGAGACCGGGTTATAGTGATGGATGATTTGAATGCAAAGTTGAGTAATGTGGCAGTTGAGGGAATAATTGGTATACATGGGGTGTTCAGTGTTGTAAATTGAAATGATTAAGAGCTTGTAGATTTAAGTGCTGAAAAAGGACTGGTGATTGGGAATACCTGGTTTAAAAAGTGAGATATACATACGTATACGTATGTAAGTAGGAGAGATGGCCAGAGAGCGTTATTGGATTACGTGTTAATTGATAGACGCCCGAAAGAGAGACTTTTGGATGTTAATATGCTGAGAGGTGCAACTGGAGGGATGTCTGATCATTATCTTGTGGAGGTGAAGGTGAAGATTTGTGGGGGTTTCCAGAAAAGAAGAGAGAATGTTGGGGTGAAGAGAGTGGTAAGAGTAAGTGAGCTTGGGAAGGAGACGTGTGAGGAAGTACCTGGAGAGACTGAGTGCAGAATGGAAAAAGGTGAGAAGAAAGGAGGTAAGGGGAGTGGGGGAGGAATGGGATGTATTTTGGGAAGCAGTGATGGCTTGCGCAAAAGATACTTGTGGCATGAGAAGCGTGGGAGGTTGGTTGATTAGGTTGAATAGTGATGGGATGAAGAAGTAAGATTATTATGAAAGAGAAGAGAGAGGCATTTGTACGATTTTTGCAGGGAAAAAATGTAAATTAGTGTGAGAGGTATAAAAGAAAGAGGCAGGAGGTCAAGGGAAAGGCGCAAGAGGTGAAAAAGAGGGCAAATGAGAGTTGGGGTGAGAGAGTATCATTAAATTTCAGATAAAATAAGATGTTTTGGAAGGAGGTAAATAAAGTGCGTAAGACAAGGGAGCAAATGGGATCTTCAGTGAAGGGGGCTAATGGGGAGATGATAACAAGTAGTGGTGATGTGAGATGGAGATGGAGAGAGTATTTTAAAGTTTGTTGGAATTTGTTGAATGTGTTTGATGATAGAGTGGCAGATATAGGGTGTTTTGGTCGAGGTGGTATTCAAAATGAGAGGGTTAGAGAAAATGATTTGGTAAATAGAGAAGAGGTAGTAAAAGCTTTACGGAAGATGAAAGCCGGGAAGGCAGCAGGTTTGAATGGTATTGCAGTGTAATTCATTAAAAAAGGGGGTGACTGTATTGTTGAACGGTTGGTAAGGTTATTTAATGTATGTATGATTCATGGTGAGGTGCCTGAGGATTGGCGGAATGCTTGCATCGTGCCATTGTACAAAGACAAAGGGGATAAGAGTGAGTGCTCAAATTACAGAGGTAAAAGTTTGTTGAGCATTCCTGGTAAATTATATGGGAGGGTACTGATTGAGAGTGTGAAGGTATGTACAGAGTATCAGATTGGGGAAGAGCAGTGTGGTTTTAGAAGTGGTAGAGGATGTGTGGATCAGGTGTTTGCTTTGAAGAATGTATATGAGAAATACTTAGAAAAAGAAATGGATTTGTATGTAGCATTTATGGATCTGGAGAAGGCATATGATAGAGTTGATAGAGATGCTCTGTGGAAGGTTTTAAGAATATATGGTGTGGGAGGCAAGTTGTTAGAAGCAGTGAAAAGTTTTTATCGAGGATGTAAGGCATGTGTACGTGTAGGAAGAGAGGAAAGTGATTGGTTCTCAGTGAATGTAGGTTTGCGGCAGGGGTGTGTGATGTCTCCAAGGTTGTTTAATTTGTTTATGGATTTGGTTGTTAGGGAGGTGAATGCAAGAGTTTTGGAAAGAGGGGCAAGTATGAAGTCTATTGGGGATGAGAGAGCTTGGAAAGTGAGTCAGTTGTTGTTCGCTGATGATACAGCGCTGGTGGATTATTCATGTAAGAAACTGCAGAAGCTGGTGACTGAGTTTGGTAAAGTGTGTGAAAGAAGAAAGTTAAGAGTAAATGTGAATAAGAGCTAGGTTATTAGGTACAGTACGGTTGAGTGTCAAGTCAATTGGGAGGTAAGTTTGAATGGAGAAAAACTGGAGGAAGTAAAGTGTTTTAGATATCAGGGAGTGGATCTGGCAGCAGTTGGAACCATGGAAGCGGAAGTGAATCATAGGGTGTGGGAGGTGGCGAAAATCCTGGGAGCCTTGAAGAATGTTTCGAAGTCGAGAACATTATCACGGAAAGCAAATATGGGTTTGTTTGAAGGAATAGTGGTTCCAAGAATGTTGTATAGTTGCGAGGCGTGGGCTATGGGTAGAGCTGTGCGCATGAGGGTGTATGTGCTGGAAATTAGATGTTTCAGGAAAATACGTGGTGTGAGGTGGTTTGATCGAGTAAGTAATGCAAGGGTAAGAGAGATGTGTGGAAATAAAAAGAGTGTGATTGAGAGAGCAGAAGTGGGTGTTTTGAAATGATTTGGTCACATGGAGAGAATGAGTGAAGAAAGATTGACCAAGAGGATATATGTGTCGGAGGTGGAGGGAACGAGGAGAAGTGGGAGACCAAATTGGAGGTGGAAAGATGTAGTGAAAAAGATTTTGAGTTATCGGGGCCTGAACATGCATGAGGGTGAAAGGCGTGCAAGGAATAGAGTGAATTGGAACGATGTGGTATACCGGGGTCGACGTGCTGTCAATGGATTGAACCAGGGCATGTGAAGCGTCTGGGGTAAACCATGGAAAGTTGTGTTGGGCCTGGTTGTGGAAAGGGAGCTGTGGTTTCGATGTATTATTATACGACAGCTAGAGACTGAGTGTGAACGAATGGTGCCTTTGGTGACTTTTCCTAGCGCTACCTCGCACACATGAGGGGGGAGGGGGTTGTTATTACATGTGTGGCGAGGTGGCGATGGGAAAAAATAAAGGCAGACAGTATAAATTATGTACAGGTGTATATATGTATATGTCTGTGTGTGTATATATATGTATACATTGAGATGTATAGGTATGTATATTTGCGTGTGTGGACGTGTATGTATATATATGTGTATATGGGCGGGTTGGGCCATTCTTACGTCTGTTTCCTTGAGCTACCTCGCTAACGCGGGAGACAGCGACAAAGCAAAATTAATAAAATATATGTATATATACTTCCCACGTATTCCCTGCGTGTCGTAGAAGGCGACTAAAAGGGGAGGGAGCGGGTGGCTGGAAATCCTCCACTTTCTTGTTTTTTTTTAATTTTCCAAAAGAAGGAACAGAGAAGGGGGTCAGGTGAGGATATTCCCTCTAAGGCCCAGTTCTCTGTTCTTAACGCTACCTCGCTAACGCGGGAAATAGGAAATAGTATAAAATATATATATATATATATATATATATATATATATATATATATATATATATATATATATATATATATATATATATATATATATATTAGATTTTAGGGAGAATAAAAAGATGTTCTGGAAGGAGGTAAATAAAGTGCGTAAGACAAGGGAGCAAATGGGAACTTCGGTGAAGGGCGCAAGTGGGGAGGTGATAACAAGTAGTGGTGATGTGAGAAGGAGATGGAGTGAGTATTTTGAAGGTTTGTTGAATGTGTTTGATGATAGAGTGGTAGATATAGGGTGTTTTGGTCGAGGTGGTGTGCAAAGTGAGAGGGTTAGGGAAAATGATTTGGTAAACAGAGAAGAGGTAGTGAAAGCTTTGCGGAAGATGAAAGCCGGCAAGGCAGCAGGTTTGGATGGTATTTCAGTGGAATTTATTAAAACAGGGGGTGACTGTATTGTTAACTGGTTGGTAAGGTTATTTAATGTATGTATGACTCATGGTGAGGTGCCTGAGGATTGGCGGAATGCGTGCATAGTGCCATTGTACAAAGGCAAAGGGGATAAGAGTGAGTGCTCAAATTACAGAGGTATAAGTTTGTTGAGTATTCCTGGTAAATTATATGGGAGGGTATTGATTGAGAGGGTGAAGGCATGTACAGAGCATCAGATTGGGGAAGAGCAGTGTGGTTTCAGAAGTGGTAGAGGATGTGTGGATCAGGTGTTTGCTTTGAAGAATGTATGTGAGAAATACTTAGAAAAGCAAATGGATTTGTATGTAGCATTTATGGATCGGGAGAAGGCATATGATAGAGTTGATAGAGATGCTCTGTGGAAGGTATTAAGAATATATGTTGTGGGAGGAAAGTTGTTAGAAGCAGTGAAAAGTTTTTTATCGAGGATGTAAGGCATGTGTACGTGTAGGAAGAGAGGAAAGTGATTTGTTCTCAGTGAATGTAGGTTTGCGGCAGGGGTGTGTGATGTCTCCATGGTTGTTTAATTTGTTTATGGATGGGGTTGTTAGGGAGGTAAATGCAAGAGTTTTGGAAAGAGGGGCAAGTATGAAGTCTGTTGGGGATGAGAGAGCTTGGGAAGTGAGTCAGTTGTTGTTCGCTGATGATACAGCGCTGGTGGCTGATTCATGTGAGAAACTGCAGAAGCTGGTGACTGAGTTTGGAAAAGTGTGTGGGTGAAGAAAGTTAAGAGTAAATGTGAATAAGAGCAAGGTTATTAGGTACAGTAGGGTTGAGGGTCAAGTCAATTGGGAGGTGAGTTTGAATGGAGAAAAACTGGAGGAAGTGAAGTGTTTTAGATATCTGGGAGTGGATCTGGCAGCGGATGGAACCATGGAAGCGGAAGTGGATCATAGGGTGGGGGAGGGGGCGAAAATCCTGGGGGCCTTGAAGAATGTGTGGAAGTCGAGAACATTATCTCGGAAAGCAAAAATGGGTATGTTTGAAGGAATAGTGGTTCCAACAATGTTGTATGGTTGCGAGGCGTGGGCTATGGATAGAGTTGTGCGCAGGAGGATGGATGTGCTGGAAATGAGATGTTTGAGGACAATGTGTGGTGTGAGGTGGTTTGATCGAGTGAGTAACGTAAGGGTAAGAGAGATATGTGGAAATAAAAAGAGCATGGTTGAGAGAGCAGAAGAGGGTGTTTTGAAGTGGTTTGGGCACATGGAGAGGATGAGTGAGGAAAGATTGACCAAGAGGATATATGTGTCAGAGGTGGAGGGAACAAGGAGAAGAGGGAGACCAAATTGGAGGTGGAAAGATGGAGTGAAAAAGATTTTGTGTGATCGGGGCCTGAACATGCAGGAGGGTGAAAGGAGGGCAAGGAATAGAGTGAATTGGATCGATGTGGTATACCGGGGTTGACGTGCTGTCAGTGGATTGAAGCAGGGCATGTGAAGCGTCTGGGGTATACCATGGAAAGCTGTGTAGGTATGTATATTTGCGTGTGTGGACGTATGTATATACATGTGTATGGGGGGGGGGGGGCCATTTCTTTCGTCTGTTTCCTTGCGCTACCTCGCAAACGCGGGAGACAGCGACAAAGTATAATAAAAAATATATAATATATACATATTTGCAGTCCAGAGTTTACTGATGATGAGTTTAGTATATATATTCTATTGGATCTAAGTTAAAGTACCCTAGATCTTTAATTGATAAATCCCTTAAGTTAACAAAGAAATCATTTTATAGAGTTGAGCCCAAACCTCCAATTGACACCAAGAATCTCTTAGTTCTCCCTTTTGATAATAATTTCACTTTGCTTCCCATGTTGCTTAAATCCTTTAATGTAAATGTTGCCTTTAGCAACAATGATACTTAAAGATTATCTTAATCACGAATTCACCAGAAAATTCTGTTGGTTGCATCTATAAAGTTCCTTGTGGAAACTGTGATAAATTTGATGTTGGTTAGACTGATAAGGATCTTTCTGTTAGACTTAAGCAACATAAATATAGTATTAGAACAGGACAAGAATCAAATGCCTTGTTTAATCATGTTCAAAACTATGATCATTGTATTGACTGGAGTATCACCTTCTCAGTTGTTAACTCTAACTTTATTACCAAGAGAAATATCATTGAATCTTCTATTATCAAATATACAATGAATTATAATCTTAATAATAGTGATGGTCTGTACAAATTAGATAACTTTATTCTTGATAAGATTGGTAAAATGATAAGTTTATGAACGCTCGTTGTATGTTTTGGAGAATCACATGTTTACCTAATGGCGTCCTAGCTTCGTCTCATCGATGTATATCAACTGACTGTTATATTTCTCTCTTGTCTCCCCTGATGATGTGATTATTACACGAAAGTGCACTTGGGAAATTTTCGTGTTTCATTTTCCCCGTGTACTCATAGGAATATCTTGATTACGCGTAAAATTGTGATCCTTTAAAACATATATATATATATATATATATATATATATATATATATATATATATATATATATATATATATATATATATATATATATATATATATATATATATATATATATATATATATATATATACATATGTATATATATATATATATATATTTATATATATATATATATATATATATATATATATATATATATATATATATATATATATATATATATATATATATATATATATATATATATATATATATATATATATATATATATATATATATATATATATATATATATATATATATATATATATATATATATATATATATATATATATATATATATATATATATATATATATATATATATATATATATATATATATATATATATATATATATATATATATATATATATATATATATATATATATATATATATGTATATATATATATATATATATATATATATATATATATATATATATATATATATATATATATATATATATATATATATATATATATATATATATATATATATATATATATATATATATATATATATATATATATATATATATATATATATATATATATATATATACATATATATATATATATATATATATATATATATATATATATATATATATATATATATATATATATATATATATATATAATTTACCAGGAATACTCAGCAAAGAGATGAAAAAGAGATGAAAAAGCAAAGAGATGAAAAAGCGGGCAAATGAGAGTTGGGGTGAGATAGTATCATTAAATTTTAGGAAGAATAAAAAGATGTTTTGCAAGGAGGTAAATGAAGTGCGTAAGACAAGAGAACATGTACAGAGCATCAGATTAGGGAAGAGTAGTGTGGTTCCAGAAGGGGTAGAGGATGTGTGGATCAAGTGTTTGCTCTGAAGAAAATATGTGAAACACTTAGAAAAACAAATGGATTTCTATGTAGCATTCATGGATCTGGAGAAGGCATGCGATAGAGTTGATAGAGATGCTCTGTGAAAGGTATCAAGAATATATGGTGTGGGAGGCAAATTGCTAGAAACAGTGAAAAGTTTTTATCGAGGATGTAAGGCATGTGTACGTGTAGGAGAGAGGAAAGTGAATGGTTCCCAGTGAATGTCTGTTTGCGGCAGGAGTGCGTGATGTCTCCATGTTTGTTTAATTTGTTTATAGATGGAGTTGTTAGGGAGGTTATTGCAAGAGTTTTGGAGAGAGGGACATGTTTGCAGTCTGTTGTGGATTAGAGGGCTGTTGTTGTTGTTGTTCGCTGATAATACAGCGCTGGTGGTTGATTCGGGTTGGAAACTACAGAAGCTGGTGACTGAGTCTGGTAAAGTGTGTGAAAGAAGAAAGCTGAGAGTAAATGTGAATAAGAGTAAGATTATTAGTTACAGTAGGGTTGAGGGACAAGTCAACTGGGACGTCAGTTTGAATGGAGAAAAACTGGAGGGAGTGAAGTGCTTTAGATATCTGGGAGTGGCTTTGGCAGCGGATGGAACCATGGAAGCTGAAGTGAGTCATAGGGTGGGGGAAGGGGCGAAAGCTCTGGGAGCATTGAAAAATGTGTGGAAGGCAAGAACATTATCTTGAAGACAAAAATGGGTATGTTTGAAGGAATAGTGGTTCCAACAGTGTTATATGGTTGCGAGGTGTGGGCTATAGATAAGGCTGTGCAAAGGAGGATGGATGTATTGGAAATGAGACGTTTGAGGACGATATGTGGTGTGAGGTGGTTTGATCGAGTAGATAAGGAAAGGGTAAGAGAGATGTGTGGTAATATAAAGAGTGTGGTTGAGAGATCAGAAATGGCTTGGTCACATGGAGAGAATGAGCGAGGGAAGATCGACAAAGAGGATATATGTGTCAGAGGTGGAGGGAACGAGGAGAAGTGGGGGACAAAATTGGAGGAGGAAGGATGGAGTGAAAAAGATTTTGAGCGATCGTGGCCTGAACATGCAGGAGGTTGAACGGCGTTCAAGGAACAGAGTGAATTGGAACGATATGGTTTACCGGGGTCGACGTGCTGTCAATAGATTGAACCAGGGCATGTGAAGCGTCTGTGGTAAACCATGGAAAGTCTTGTGGGGCCTGGATGTGGAAAGGGAGCTGTGGTTTCGTTGCATTGTACATGACAGCTGGAGACTGAGTGTGAGCGAATGTGGTCTTTGTTGTCTTTTCCTTGCGCTACGTCCCGCGCGTGCGGGGGGAGGGGGCTGTAATTTCATGTGTGATTCAATTTTGTTAGCAAAATATGAAGAAAGATTAACCTCGCTACTGAAAGACTTGTGAATTATGTCAGAGAGTTGGTCAACCCACACAGATTATACAGCCAGCACCAATGCAGGCATTTCCTGCTTTTTGTAAACTTTTTAGTAAAATTGTAATTGATTGCTTAGGTCCATTGTCAAAAATACTTCGAGGAAATCAGTATTTATTAACAATAGTGCGTGCATCTACCAGAATTCCAGAAGCAGTACCTTTACGTAGTATGCATTCTGAAAATATTGTAAGCAAATTAGTGACATATCTCTCCCACGTCTGTACGCATGAAATTATACAGACAGACCAGTGAAGTAATCTCGCCTCAGGAATGTTCAAGAAAACATTAAAGGAGTTACATAAAACATAAAGTGTGTCAAGTGCTCTTCATCCACAAAACCAAGGAATTGTGGAGGGATTCCATCAAACTTTGAAAAATGCTTTGAGAATGTATTTTGAGGAATTGTCTGTAGATTGGGATGAGGGTGTGCCATTATATATACAGTACAAGAATCTACAGGTTTTAGCCCATTTCAGTTGGTGTATGGACATTAAGTGAGGAGTTCATTAAGCATGCTGAAGAAGTGGATTGGGAAGAGTGACTCTCCTGGATTGTTGAAGTATGTATCAGATTTCAAAAAACGGATTGTGTAGAACTGGAGAGACTGCTGCCGAAAATTTGAAAGAGTGTCAGGAGAACATGAAAGTACATTATGACAAGAAATCCAGAATGAGAGAGTTCAAACCAGGTGATCAAGTGTTAGTATAACTACAGCAAACTGAAAAGCCTTTGAAAGCAAATTTTGTGGTCCCTTGGTGATTTGTAAAAGAGTGGGTGAATTGAGCTGCATTATAAATACTCAAGGAAGGCGCAAGCCAAACCAATTGTGTCACGTAAACATGACAAAATCTTATTATGATAGAAATTCTTTAAAGGATAATGATGGTACCAAAGTGTATCATGCGTGTGTCAGGTCCGAATATGTAGAGGTGATGGATTAGAGTGACAGTGTAAAGTTGCGGAGATGTGAAGATACGCAGGTAAAAGATTCAAATGTTTCAAATAACTTAGAAAAGAAGCTTGATCATTTAGAAACTGAAAAAAGAGGTCAAATCATCCAAATTATACTTGAGTTTAGGAGTGTTTTCTGATGTTTTTAGGAGAACTAGTATATCAAAACATGATGTTGAGGTTGAAGATGCAACATCCATTAAGTAATACCCATATAGAATGAATCCTAAGGTGAGTAAGATAATGGGAAAAGAAGTCCAGTATATGCTTGACAATGATCTGATTTGAGTTCACCTTGTGTGTTGATAACTATACCTGATGATATTTCCTATAGATTTTTTACTGATTTCAGAAAGGTAATTAAGTAAGGTCACTAAAATTGACTCGTATCCTATTCCAATAGTGTATGTTCGTATTGACCAGATAGGAGATGCTAAATTTGTAGCTAAGTTAGACTTATTGAAAGGTTATTGGGAAGTGCCTCTGATTGATAGAGCGAAGGTAATTTCTGCATTTGTGGCTATGGGTGGTATGTATCAGTATAAGCTGTTATCCTTTGGTATGAAAAATAGTAGTTGTACTTCCTAAAGATCCAAAGATTAGTAAATCAAGTATTGTGTGATGTTAAAGATTGTTTTGTGCATATGGATATGCATCCATACTTTATACTCCAAATTATGATAGGTCATTTAAACTGTATATAGACGCGAGTGATTTTGAAGTTAGGTGGTCATTCTCAAGACAAGCCGTCCTAGATAAATCCGGAGACGACATTGACAAAAAGGTCAATAATGTAACCAATACCATCCTCAGGGCTGCTGAGGCCTCTATTCCAAAGATCCCTACAATATCCACAAAGAGTCCCTTGGTAGACACCAGATTGCCGAAATGCACTGCGTGAGCGCAATAGAGGATATAGGATTTTCGACAAAGAGCCTCAGATAACAATTTCATTGCATATAAGCAAGCAAGAACTCAGGCAAGAAGAACAATAAGACAAGCCAAAAGAGACTCCTGACGTGGCTATGTTTCATCTGTTAATAAGGACACACCCAGCAGTCAGGTCTGGTCCACAAAAAAGAAAATGACCAGAAAATATAAAGAACCATCCATCCCTCAACTCATCCCGCACCATAGACGACCCAGTTGACATAGCCAACGCTATCGTCAGGAGATTCTCAGATATAAGTAGCTCGGCCAATTACGATCAACGATTTTACTCCACAAACGTCAGGCCGAGCAGACAGTGATTGACTTTGCCACAGAAGATGAAACTATGTCATACAATTATGTATTTACTCTTAAAGAATTACTTCTTGCCCTGAAATCCTCTAAAGGTTCCAGCCCGGAATCAGCGGGATACCTACGAGATGATTCAGCATCTTAGTCAGACCAACCTGACTAAGTTGTTAGCATTGTACAATGAGATTTGGACGTCTGGAACGTTTCCAAACTCATGGCACTTTGCGCACGTCATCCCCATCCCAAAAGTTTCTGGACGCCTTACGAACATAAACTCGTTTCGACCTACTGCATTGACGAGCTGCATTTGCAAGGTCATGGAAAGAATGGTTAATGAAATGCTTCTGTTTTATTAGAATCGCAAAATTTATTAAATGATCAACAGTATGCATTCCGTAAACGCAGAAGGGTAATGGATCATTTAATAGATTTAGAACATAACATTTCAGATACTTTTATAAAGAAAAAATTTTTAACTGCAGTTTTTTTAAGATTTGGAAAAAGCCTTTGACATGACATGGCGAAACGGAATCTTAAGCAAACTTTATGCTATTCGTTTAAGAGGTTCTTTACCTGTATTCACAAAAAAATTCTTACATGACAGAACATTCGCTGTCAAGCTTACTGCATCAATCTCGGACATATTGTCCGAGAAAACGAGGTGCCGCAAGGCAGCGTTTTGAGCCAACATTATTTAATATTATGATCAATGATATTCTGTCTCCAGCTTCCGTCCCTCGGAACCTTAAATACTCATATTATGCTAATGATTGTGCAATATGGCACTCCTCGCCTAATCCACAATTTTCGGCTGAGCGGGTTCAAGTTACACTTGAATCCGTTCAACGTTGGGCGCTACAGTGGGGGTTTAAGTTTTCACCAGCTAAAAGTGTCGCCGTTGTTTTTACCCGTAAAAATAAAATCCCGAATTTGCAGCTAAAATTAGACAACCCGATTCCCTTTTGTAATAATGTAAGATTCCTTGGGTTACATTTTTACCAAAGACTGAATTGGAAAAAACACACAGACTATTTGATTACATATTGTAATAAACAGTTAAATATTCTTATGTATCTCTCGGGTTCATTTTGAGGAGCCGAGAGGATATCTTTCTTAATGTTGTACAAGGCCCTTATCAGAAGTAAACCAGACTATGGCTCTCAGGTGTATGCTTCGGCGAGCGACTGTACCCTGAGAAGATTGGATGTGTTACAAAATAAATGCCTGCGAATGTGATTTGGAGCTCTGTCATATACCAGGGTCCCACGATTGGAAGTTGAGGCAAATGTACCTCCTCTTCGGCTGCGTCGAGACGAATTAACGTTCAAGAGTGGTATTCTGATGGCTAGGAGAAGAAATACTACTGCCTGTCGCCTGGCACAACAATGCGAGCAGTTCGTCGAGAGAGGTGTCTGGCCCTTGGCCCTCAGAATACACTTCCTCGGTGAGAATTCTTGTCTGAAAGTGCAAGTGGACACGCTGGTTAGAAATAAACTACCTCCCTAGGAACAACCAAAAATAAAAACTAAGACCAACTGGCTCCCTGTGGCGAAAAGGAACGCGCCGCAGAGTGAGATATACTATCGATTCCGTCATGTCATCATAGATCATTTATCATACATCTACTTCTACACCGATGGCTCCAAGACAGGTGAGTGTGTGGGTGCAAGTGTATAGTCGAATGAATGTTCTCTTCGGTACAGGCTATTGAACCATACAAGTGTTTTCTGAGCGGAATTATTTGCTATTGACATGGCCATAGATTATATGATTAATTCGATTCATATTAAGTCAGTCATTTTTACCGATTCATTGTTAGCTCATAAAGCTATAAACTCGGGTTATACGGTGACAAATGAAATTCAGGGGAACGTCATTAATAAACTAAATTCATGTAATAAAGATATCACTTTGATTTGGGTGCCTGGTGACTGCAACAGTTACGGAAATGAATAGGCAGACCGGTTGGCTAAGTCGACCTCAGGAGTCGAGGATTTCGTTCCGATCCCTCGGGAGCTGGGGTCCTGCCTTTCCTTGGGAAAGGATTCACTATTTCTTCTGTGGACCAACCTGACTATAGCAAGAAAATATATACCACAAGTAGCGGACTGGACGACCTCGAACAGGAATAATAGAAGAGAGGAAGTCGTCCTGGCCCGTCTACGTCTCAGCTGTTCCTACAGCACCCACCTACAACCATATATAAACAGAAACTTTCCAGCAAGATGCAAAACCTACCAATCAGATCTGAAAATACACCACCTCCTCACACAGTGCACGAAACATCATCAAAACAGGAAGATCCTGATAGATTATTTCAAGAACAAGAAAACCAACTTCAAAATCAACAATCTACTTGGTGATGACAACAACATAATTAACCAATTGTTTATCTTTCTCAAGGAAACGGAAATAATCAAGATGATATAAGGTGGTTCGTTGGTTCGACTCTGTGCCGGAGCTGGCTTCGAGGTGTGGCTGCTTTCGTCCTGGGCTGGATGTGTGGTGGGCGAAGCAATTTGCTCATTATACTGCTGTCCAGGATCGGGGGTGGTTCGGCCTAGGGTTGGTTCCGTTATGCCGCCCGGCTTACGAGTTGCTGAAGCCATTATATTTTATACATATGTTCTGTGTTATGGTGAAGGACTATCTCTAATCTATCCTTTCACTTTCGCAGTCCTTCTGGCAGCTGCACCAGTGGATGTTGTGCCGACTGGGTGGTGTTTGCTGCCACGTTGACACATTAACCACTTACCAACTTATATTTTCCTATAAGACTAGTTAGTACTTATAGGTGTTGATGTTGTTATTATGAAGGGACTTTACACACTCAAAAATCAAACAGGGTTGCAGGCCTAATGGCTTTACTTATAAGTCACTGGCCGTTAATCTCAACAAACAACAACTACATTGGAGTTAGAATGCTAATACAAGAAAAAGATGATGTTGATTTTCCAATTTTTATTTTTCAAGGAAAGGAAACATTGGCATTGATTTTAAGTTTGAACTATTTTGACGTTTATTTGAGAGGATAAGATAGGCCGATCCAAGTGTTTACGGACCACAGCCCCCTAGTATTTTTGCATAAGATCAAAAATGTAAACCAACTTTTGACGAGGTGGAGTCTTTTGTTACAAGATGTTAATTTGGTCATCAAACATATTAGGATAAAGGGTAATGTTCTAGCTGATGCCTTGTCCCGTATTCCTGTTAGTCATGAGTCAAGCTGCGGCTGATTCATGCCTCCTTTGAGAGAAAGATGGTACATTCGTCTCCCCTCTTTCTCAATAATCATTTTAGTTACCAATATTTTGTGCAGTATTCTGTGATAAGGTAGAGAATATACGCTTTTGAAAAGTCAGATTGTTGTATGCGAAAGCGTGAAATATTGTTTATTTTATTGTGTACAAATTAATTTATTTTTTTTTTTTATACTTTGTCGCTGTCTCCCGCGTTTGCGAGGTAGCGCAAGGAAACAGACGAAAGAAATGGCCCAACCCCCCCCCATACACATGTATATACATACGACCACACACGCAAATATACTTACCTACACAGCCTTCCACGGTTTACCCCAGACGCTTCACATGCCCTGCTTCAATCCACTGACAGCACGTCAACCCCGGTATACCACATCGCTCCAACTCACTCTATTCCTTGCCCTCCTTTCACCCTCCTGCATGTTCAGGAACCGATCAAACAAAATCTTTTTCACTCCATCTTTCCACCTCCAATTTGGTCTCCCTCTTCTCCTTGTTCCCTCCACCTCCGACACATATATCCTCTTGGTCAATCTTTCCTCACTCATCCTCTCCATGTGCCCAAACCACTTCAAAACACCCTCTTCTGCTCTCTCAACCACGCTCTTTTTATTTCCACACATCTCTCTTACCCTTACGTTACTCACTCGATCAAACCACCTCACACCACACATTGTCCTCAAACATCTCATTTCCAGCACATCCATCCTCCTACGCACAACTCTATCCATAGCCCACGCCTCGCAACCATACAACATTGTTGGAACCACTATTCCTTCAAACATACCCATTTTCGCTTTCCGAGATAATGTTCTCGACTTCCACACATTCTTCAAGGCCCCCAGGATTTTCGCCCCCTCCCCCACCCTATGATCCACTTCCGCTTCCATGGTTCCATCCGCTGCCAGATCCACTCCCAAATATCTAAAACACTTCACTTCCTCCAGTTTTTCTCCATTCAAACTCACCTCCCAATTGACTTGACCCTCAACCCTACTGTACCTAATAACCTTGCTCTTATTCACATTTACTCTTAACTTTCTTCTTTCACACACTTTCCCAAACTCAGTCACCAGCTTCTGCAGTTTCTCACATGAATCAGCCACCAGCGCTGTATCATCAGCGAACAACAACTGACTCACTTCCCAAGCTCTCTCATCCCCAACAGACTTCATACTTGCCCCTCTTTCCAAAACTCTTGCATTTACCTCCCTAACAACCCAATCCATAAACAAATTAAACAACCATGGAGACATCACACACCCCTGCCGCAAACCTACATTCACTGAGAACCAATCACTTTCCTCTCTTCCTACACGTACACATGCCTTACATCCTCGATAAAAACTTTTCACTGCTTCTAACAACTTGCCTCACACACCATATATTCTTAATACCTTCCACAGAGCATCTCTATCAACTCTATCATATGCCTTCTCCAGATCCATAAATGCTACATACAAATCCATTTGCTTTTCTAAGTATTTCTCACATACATTCTTCAAAGCAAACACCTGATCCACACATCCTCTACCACTTCTGAAACCACACTGCTCTTCCCCAATCTTATGCTCTGTACATGCCTTCACCCTCTAAATCAATACCCTCCCATATAATTTACCAGGAATACTCAACAAACTTATACCTCTGTAATTTGAGCACTCACTCTTATCCCCTTTGCCTTTGTACAATGGCACTATGCACGCATTCCGCCAATCCTCAGGCACCTCACCATGAGTCATACATACATTAAATAACCTTACCAACCAGTCAACAATACAGTCATCCCCTTTTTTAATAAATTCCACTGCAATACCATCCCAACCTGCTGCCTTGCCGGCTTTCATCTTCCGCAAAGCTTTCACTACCTCTTCTCTGTTTACCAAATCATTTTCCCTAACCCTCTCACTTTGCACACCACCTCGACCAAAACACCCTATATCTGCCACTCTATCATCAAACACATTTAACAAACCTTCAAAATACTCACTCCATCTCCTTCTCACATCACCACTACTTGTTATCACCTCCCCACTTGAGCCATTCACCGAAGTTCCCATTTGCTCCCTTGTCTTACGCACTTTATTTACCTCCTTCCAGAACATCTTTTTATTCTCCCTAAAATTTAATGATACTCTCTCACCCCAACTCTCATTTGCCCTTTTTTTCACCTCTTGCACCTTTCTCTTGACCTCCTGTCTCTTTCTTTTACACAAATTAATTGTATGTATCTTTATAAGTTTTAGAATTTATGGGAGACAGATAAACATGAAAGATGTGAGAAAATTAATAAAAAGTATTTTCATACAAAACTATAAAAGATATTGGAACATTTTGTTCTGTTTTTCTCTCTCCCTCTGAATGCATTTCGATTAAGATAGTGAACAACACTTTCCTGGTAAATACATCACATTTTCTGAATACATCTTGATTTCAAGGAGCATTATTGCAAACTGAGGTCAGCATAGTTGCACACAACTAACCAAGTGACATAGATATAGGGAGAACATTGCATTTGGAGAAAAATATGTTACAAGCATAAGTTCAGAGAGCACATATACATATTGTATATATATATATGAATATATATATATATATATATATATATATATATATATATATATATATATATATATATATATATATATGCATATATATATATATATGTATATATATATATATATATATATATATATATATATATATATATATATATATATATACATATATATATATATATATATATATATATATATATATATATATATATATATATATATATATATATATATATATATATATATATATGGATTGAATCAAGGCATGTGAAGCGTCTGGGGTAAACCATGGAAAGCTGTGTAGGTATGTATATTTGCGTGTGTGGACGTATGTATATACATGTGTATGGGGGTGGGTTGGGCCATTTCTTTCGTCTGTTTCCTTGCGCTACCTCGCAAACGCGGAAGACAGCGACAAAGCAAAAAAAAAAAAAAAAATATATATATACATATATATATATATATATATATATATATATATATATATATATATATATATACATATATATATATATATATATATATATATATATATATATATATATATATATATATATATATATATATATATATATATATATATATATATATATATATATATATATATATATATATATATATATATATATATATATATATATATATATATATATATACATATAAATATATATATATATATATATATATATATATATATATATATATATATATATATATATATATATATATATATATATATATATATATTATATATATATATATATATATATATATGTATACATATATATATATATATATATATATATATATATATATATATATATATATATATATATATATATATATATATATATATATATATATATATATATATATATATATATATATATATATATATATATATATATATATATATATATATATATATATATATATATATATATATATATATATATATATATATATATATATATATATATATATATATATATATATATATATATATATATATATATATATATATATATATATATATATATATATATATATATATATATATATATATATATATATATATATATATATATATATATATATATATATATATATATATATATATATATATATATATATATATATATATATATATATATATATTTCCCTGGGGATAGGGGATTAAGAATACTTCCCACGTATTCCCTGCGTGTCGTAGAAGGCGACTAAAAGGGGAGGGAGCGGGGGGCTGTAAATCCTCCCCTCTCGTTTTTTTTTTTTAATTTTCCAAAAGAA
This sequence comes from Panulirus ornatus, assembly GCF_036320965.1. Taxonomy (NCBI): domain Eukaryota; kingdom Metazoa; phylum Arthropoda; class Malacostraca; order Decapoda; family Palinuridae; genus Panulirus; species Panulirus ornatus. The sequence continues at coordinate 4,776,139 of NC_092225.1, forward strand.
GGAACAGAGGGGGCCAGGTGAGGATATTCCAAAAAAGGCCCAGTCCTCTGTTCCTAACGCTACCTCGCTAACGCGGAAAATGGGGAATAGTTTGAAAGAAAGAAAAGAATATATATATATATATATATATATATATATATATATATATATATATATATATATATATATATATATATATATATATATCGGAAAGCAAAAATGGGTATGTTTGAAGGAATAGTGGTTGCAACAATGTTGTATGGTTGCGAGGCGTGGGCTATGGATAGAGTTGTGCGCAGGAGGATGGATGTGCTGGAAATGAGATGTTTGAGGACAATGTGTGGTGTGAGGTGGTTTGATCGAGTGAGTAACGTAAGGGTAAGAGAGATGTGTGGAAATAAAAAGAGCGTGGTTGAGAGAGCAGAAGAGGGTGTTTTGAAGTGGTTTGGGCACATGGAGAGGATGAGTGAGGAAAGATTGACCAAGAGGATATATGTGTCGGAGGTGGAGGGAACAAGGAGAAGAGGGAGACCAAATTGGAGGTGGAAAGATGGAGTGAAAAAGATTTCGTGTGATCGGGGCCTGAGCATGCAGGAGGGTGAAAGGAGGGCAAGGAATAGAGTGAATTGGATCGATGTGGTATACCGGGGTTGAAGTGCTGTCAGTGGATTGAATCAAGGCATGTGAAGCGTCTGGGGTAAACCATGGAAAGCTGTGTAGGTATGTATATTTGCGTGTGTGGACGTATGTATATACATGTGTATGGGGATGGGGGTTGGGCCATTTCTTTTGTCTGTTTCCTTGCGCTACCTCGCAAACGCGGGAGACAGCGACAAAGTATAATAAAAAAAAAAAAAATATATATATATATCTATATATATATATATATATGTATATATATATATATATATATATATATATATATATATATATATATATATATATATATATATATATATATATATATATATTATTATTATTATTATTATTTTCATTATACTTTGAAGCTGTCTCCCGCGTTTGCGAGGTAGCGCAAGGAAACAGACGAAAGAAATGGCCCAACCCATCCCAATACACATGCACATACATACGTCCACACACGCAAATATACACACCTACACAGCTTTCCATGGTTTACCCCAGACGCTTCACATGCCTTGATTCAATCCACTGACAGCACGTCAACCACGGTATACCACATCGTTCCAATTTACTCTATTCCTTGCCCTCCTTTCACCCTCCTGCATGTTCAGGCCCCGATCACACAAAATCTTTTTCACTCCATCTTTCCACCTCCAATTTGGTCTCCCTCTTCTCCTCGTTCCCTCCACCTCCGACACATTTATCCTCTTGGTCAATCTTTCCTCACTCATTCTCTCCATGTGCCCAAACCACTTCAAAACACCCTCTTCTGCTCTCTCAACCACGCTCTTTTTATTTCCACACATCTCTCTCAGCCTTACGTTACTCACTCGATCAAACCACCTCACACCACACATTGTCCTCAAACATCTCATTTCCAGCACATCCATCCTCCTGCGCACAAATCTATCCATAGCCCAGAATGGAAAAAGGTGAGAACAATGGAAGTAAGGGGAGTGGGGGAGGAATGGGATGTATTTAGGGAATCAGTGATGGATTGCGCAAAAGATGCTTGTGGCATGAGAAGAGTGGGAGGTGGGTTGATTAGAAAGGGTAGTGAGTGGTGGGATGAAGAAGTAAGAGTATTAGTGAAAGAGAAGAGAGAGGCATTTGGACGATTTTTGCAGGGAAAAAATGCAATTGAGTGGGAGATGTATAAAAGAAAGAGACTGGAGGTCAAGAGAAAGGTGCAAGAGGTGAAAAAAAGGGCAAATGAGAGTTGGGGTGAGAGAGTATCATTAAATTTTAGGGAGAATAAAAAGATGTTCTGGAAGGAGGTAAATAAAGTGCATAAGACAAGGGAGCAAATGGGAACTTCCGTGAAGGGCGCAAATGGGGAGGTGATAACAAGTAGTGGTGATGTGAGAAGGAGATGGAGTGAGTATTTTGAAGGTTTGTTGAATGTCTTTGATGATAGAGTGGCAGATATAGGGTGTTTTGGTCGAGGTGGTGTGCAAAGTGAGAGGGTTAGGGAAAATGATTTGGTAAACAGAGAAGAGGTAGTGAAAGCTTTGCGGAAGATGAAAGCCGGCAAGGCAGCAGGTTTGGATGGTATTGCAGTGGAATTTATTAAAACAGGGGGTGACTGTATTGTTGACTGGTTGGTAAGGTTATTTAATGTATGTATGACTCATGGTGAGGTGCCTGAGGATTGGCGGAATGCGTGCATAGTGCCATTGTACAAAGGCAAAGGGGATAAGAGTGAGTGCTCAAATTACAGAGGTATAAGTTTGTTGAGTATTCCTGGTAAATTATATGGGAGGGTATTTATTGAGAGGGTGAAGGCATGTACAGAGCATCAGATTGGGGAAGAGCAGTGTGGTTTCAGAAGTGGTAGAGGATGTGTGGATCAGGTGTTTGCTTTGAAGAATGTATGTGAGAAATACTTAGAAAAGCAAATGGATTTGTATGTAGCATTTATGGATCTGGAGAAGGCATATGATAGAGTTGATAGAGATGCTCTGTGGAAGGTATTAAGAATATATGGTGAGGGAGGAAAGTTGTTAGAAGCAGTGAAAAGTTTTTATCGAGGATGTAAGGCATATGTACGTGTAGGAAGAGAGGAAAGTGATTGGTTCTCAGTGAATATAGGTTTGCGGCAGGGGTGTGTGATGTCTCCATGGTTGTTTAATTTGTTTATGGATGGGTTTGTTAGGGAGGTAAATGCAAGAATTTTGGAAAGAGGGGCAATTATGAAGTCTGTTGGGGATGAAAGAGCTTGGGAAGTGAGTCAGTTGTAGTTCACTGATGATACAGCGCTGGTGGCTGATTCATGTGAGAAACTGCAGAAGCTGGTGACTGAGTTTGGTAAAGTGTGTGGAAGAAGAAAGTTAAGAGTAAATGTGAAAAAGAGCAAGGTTATTAGGTATAGTAGGGTTGAGGGTCAAGTCAATTGGGAGGTGAGTTTGAATGGAGAAAAACTGGAGGAAGTGAAGTGTTTTAGATATCTGGGAATGGATCTGGCAGCGGATGGAACCATGGAAGCGGAAGTGGATCATAGGGTGGGGGAGGGGGCGAAAATTATGGGGGCCTTGAAGAATGTGTGGAAGTCGAGAACATTATCTCGGAAGGCAAAAATGGGTATGTTTGAAGGAATAGTGGTTCCAACAATATATATATATGTATATATATATATATATATTTTTTTTTTTGCTTTGTCGCTGTCTCCCGCGTTTGCGAGGTAGCGCAAGGAAACAGACGAAAGAAATGGCCCAACCCACCCCCATACACATGTATATACATACGTCCACACACGCAAACATACATACCTACACAGCTTTCCATTGTTTACCCCAGACGCTTCACATGCCTTGATTCAATCCACTGACAGCACGTCAACCCCGGTATACCACATCACTCCAATTCACTCTATTCCTTGAACTCCTTTCACCGTCCTGCATGTTCAGGCCCCGATCACACAAAATCTTTTTCACTCCATCCTTCCACCTCTAATTCGGTCTCCATCTTCTCCTCGTTCCCTCCACCTCCGACACATATATCCTCTTGGTCAATCTTTCCTCACTCATTCTCTCCATGTGCCCAAACCATTTCAAAACACACGCTTCTGCTCTCTCAACCACGCTCTTTTTATTTCCACACATCTCTCTTACCCATACGTTACTTATTCGATCAAACCACCTCACACCACATATTGTCCTCAAACATCTCATTTCCAGCAGGTCCATCCTCCTGCGCACAACTCTATCCATAGCCCACGCCACGCAACCATACAACATTGTTGAAGCCACTATTCCTTCAAACATACCCATTTTTGCTTTCCGAGATAATGTTCTCGACTTCCACACATTCTTCAAGGCTACCAGAATTTTCGCCCCCTCCCCCACCCTATGATCCACTTCCGCTTCCATGGTTCCATCCGCTGCCAGATCCACTCCCAGATATCTAAAACACTTCACTTCCTCCAGTTTTTCTCCATTCAGACTCACCTCCCAATTGACTTGACCCTCAACCCTACTGTACCTAATAACCTTGCTCTTATTCACATTTACTCTTAACTTTCTTCTTCCACACACTTTACCAAACTCAGTCACCAGCTTCTGCAGTTTCTCACATGAATCAGCCACCAGCGCTGTATCATCAGCGAACAACAACTGACTCACTTCCCAAGCTCTCTCATCCCCAACAGACTTCATACTTGCCCCTCTTTCCAAAACTCTTGCATTTACCTCCCTAACAACCCCATCCATAAACAAATTAAACAACCATGGAGACATCACACACCCCTGCCGCAAACCTACATTCACTGAGAACCAATCACTTTCCTCTCTTCCTACACGTACACATGCCTTACATAATCGATAAAAACTTTTCACTGCTTCTAACAACTTTCCTCCCTCACCATATATTCTTAATACCTTCCACAGAGCATCTCTATCAACTCTATCATATGCCTTCTCAAGATCCATAAATGCTACATACAAATCCATTTGCTTTTCTAAGTATTTTTCACACCCATTCTTCAAAGCAAACACCTGATCAACACATCCTCTACCACTTCTGAAACCACACTGCTCTTCCCCAATCTGATGCTCTGTACATGCCTTCACCCTCTCAATCAATACCCTCCCATATAATTTACCAGGAATACTCAACAAACTTATACCTCTGTAATTTGAGCACTCACTCTTATCCCCTTTGCCTTTGTACAATGGCACTATGCACGCATTCCGCCAATCCTCAGGCACCTAACCATGGGTCATACATACATTAAATAACCTTGCCAACCAGTCAACAATACAGTCACCCCCTTTTTTAATAAATTCCACTGCAATACCATCCAAACCTGCTGCCTTGCCGGCTTTCATCTTCCGCAAAGCTTTCACTACCTCTTCTCTGTTTACCAAATCATTTTCCCTAACCCTCTCACTTTGCACACCACCTCGACCTAGGGAGAATAAAAAGATGTTCTGGAAGGAGGTAAATAAAGTGCGTAAGACAAGGGAGCAAATGGGAACTTCAGTGAAGGGCGCAAATGGGGAGGTGATAACAAGTAGTGGTAATGTGAGAAGGAGATGGAGTGAGTATTTTGAAGGTTTGTTGAATGTGTTTGATGATAGAGTGGCAGATATATATATATATATATATATATATATATATATATATATATATATATATATATATATATATATATATATATATATATATATATATATATATATATATATATATATATCTTTCTTTCGTACTATTCGCCATTTCCTGCATTAGCGAGGTAGCGTTAAGAACAGAGGAATGGACCTTTGAGGGAATATCTCCGATCCTTCTTTTGCAAAAAAAAAAAAAAAAGAAAAGAGAGGGCAGGGTTTCCAGCCCCCTCTCCCTTCCCTTTTAGTCGCCTTCTACGACACGCAGGGAATACTTGGGAAGTATTCTTTCTCCCCTGTCCCCAGGGATAACATATATGTATATATATATATATATATATATATATATATATATATATATATATATATATATATATATATATATATATTTAGGTACAAAGGGAAAGGGGATAAGAGTGCGTGCTCAAATTACAGAGGTATAAGTGTGTTGAGTATTCCTGGTAAATTATATGTGAGGGTATTGATTGAGAGAGTGAAGGCATGTACAGAGCATCAGATTGGGGAAGAGCAGTGTGGTTTCAGAAGTGGTAGAGGATGTGTGGATCAGGTGTTTGCTTTGAAGAATGTATGTGAAAAATACTTAGAAAAGCAAATGGATTTGTATATAGCATTTATGGATCTGGAGAAGGCATAGGATAGAGTTGATAGAGATGCTCTGTGTAAGGTATTAAGAATATATGGTGAGGGAGGCAAGTTGTTAGAAGCAGTGAAAAGTTTTTATTGAGGATGTAAGGCATGTGTAAGTGTAGGAAGATAGGAAAGTGATTGGTTCTCAGTGAATGTAGGTTTGCGGCAGGGGTGTGTGATGTCTCCATGGTTGTTTAATTTGTTTATGGATGGGGTTGTTATGGAGGTGAATGCAAGAGTTTTGGAAAGAGGGGCAAGTATGAAGTTTGTTGTAGATGAGAGAGTTTGGGAAGTGAGTCAGTTGTTGTTCGCTGATGATGCAGCGCTGGTGGCTGATTCATGTGAGAAACTGCAGAAGCTGGTGACTGAGTTTGGTAAAGTGTGTGGAAGAAGAAAGTTAAGAGTAAATGTGAATAAGAGCAAGGTTATTAGGTACAGTAGGGTTGAGGGTCAAGTCAATTGGGAGGTGAGTTTGAATGGAGAAAAACTGGAGGAAGTAAAGTGTTTTAGATATCTGGGAGTGGATCTGGCAGCGGATGGAACCATGGAAGCGGAAGTGAATCATAGGGTGGAGGGGTGGGCGAAAATCCTGGTAGCCTTGAATAATGTGTGGAAGTCGAGAACATTATCTCGGAAAGCAAAAATGGGTATGTTTGAAGGAATAGTGGTTCCAACAATGTTGTATGGTTGCGAGGCGTGGACTATGGATAGAGTTGTGCGCAGGAGGGTGGATGTGCTGGAAATGAGATGTTTGAGGACAATGTGTGGTGTGAGGTGGTTTGATCGAGTAAGTAATGTAAGGGTAAGAGAAATGTGTGGAAATAAAAAGAGCGTGGTTGAGAGAGCAGAAGAGGGTGTTTTGAAATGGTTTGGGCACATGGAGAGAATGAGTGAGGAAAGATTGACCAAGAGGATATATGTGTCGGAGGTGGAGGGAACGAGGAGAAGTGGGAGACCAAATTGGAGATGGAAAGATGTGGTGAAAAAGATTTTGAGTGATCGGGGCCTGAACATGCAGGAGGGTGAAAGGCGGGCAAGGAATAGAGTGAATTGGATCGACCTGGTATACCGGGGTTGACGTGCTGTCAGTGGATTGTATCACGGCATGTGAAGCGTCTGGGGTAAACCATGGAAAGTTGTGTCGGGCCTGGATGTGGAAGGGGAGCTGTGGTTTCGGGCATTATTGCATGACAGCTAGAGACTGAGTGTGAACGAATGGGGCCTTTGTTGTCTTTTCCTAGCGCTACCTCGCACACATGAGGGGGGAGGGGGATTGTATTCCATGTGTGGCGAGTTGGCGATGGGAATGAATAAAGGTAGACAGTGTGAATTTTGTGCATGTGTATATATGTATGTGTCTATGTGTGTATATATATATGTGTACATTGAGATGTATAGGTATGTATATTTGCGTGTGTGGACGTGTATGTATATACATGTGTATGGGGGTGGGTTGGGCCATTTTTTCGTCTGTTTCCTTGCGCTACCTCGCAAACGCGGGAGACAGCGACAAAGCAAAAAAAAGAAAAAATAAGGTATATATATATATATATATATATATATATATATATATATATATATCTATATATATATGAATATATATATATATATATATATATATATATATATATATATATATATATATATATATATATATATATATATATATATATATATATATATATATATATATATATATACGCAAGGAAACAGGCGGAAGAATGGCCCAACCCACCCCTACACACATGCATATAAATAAACGCCTACATATGTACATATACATACCAATACATTTCAACGTATACATACGTATACATGCACAGACATATACATTGATACACAAGTACATATTCATACTTGCTGCCTTCATCCATTCTTGTCGTCACCACACCAAACATGAAACGGCACTCCCCTTCCCCTGCGCACGCGCGAGGTAGCGCTATGAAAAGACAACAAAGGCCACATTCGTTCACACTCAGTCTCTAACGGTCATATCAAATGCACAGCTCCCTTTCCACATCCAGGCCCTACAAAACTTTCCGTGGTTTACCCTGGTTTATGCCCTGGTTCAATCCACTGAAAGCACGTCGACCACGGTATACCACATCGTTCCAATTCACTCCATTCCTTTTATTACCACACATCTCTCTTACCCTTCCATTACTTGCTAGATCAAACCACCTCACACCACGTATTGTCTGCAAACATTTCATTTTAAGCATATCCACCCTCCTCCGCACAACCCTATCTATAGCCTATGCCTCGCAACCATTTAAGATTGTTTGATCCACTATTCCTTCAAACATACCCATTTTTGCTTTCCGAGGTAACGTTCCCGCCTTCCACACATTCTTCAACATTCCCAGAACCTTCGTTCCCTCCTGCACCCTTTGACTCACTTCCGCTTCCATGGTTCCATCGCCTGTAGGTTTTCTCCCAGATGTCTGAAACACTTCAATTACTCTAATTTTCCTCCACTCAAACTTACCTCCTAATTAACTTGTCTCTCAACTCTACTGAACCAAATAACCTTGCTTTTATTCAAATTTACTCTCAGTTTTCTTCTCTCACACACATCACCAAACTCAGTCACCAACGTCTGCACTTTCTCCCTCGAATTAGCCGCCAGCGTTGTATCATCAGCGAACAACAAGTGACTCACTTCCCAAGCCCTCTAATCCACAACGGATTGCATACTTGCCCCTCTCTCCGAAATTCTTGCATTCACCTCCCTAACAACCTCATCTATAAACTAATTAAACAACCATGGAGACATCACACACATCCCTGCAAACCAACATTCACTGGGAACCAGTAATGGCCCAACTTGCCCACATACACATGTATATACATACACGTCCACACACGCACATATACATGCCTATACATTTCAACGTACACATATGTATAAATACATACGCAGACATATACATATATACACACCTCACTTTCCACATCCAGGACCTACAAAACTTTCCATGGATTACCCAGACAATTTACATGCCCTCGTTCAATCCACTGACAGCACGTCGACCCCAATATACCACATCCTTCCAATTCACTCCATTCCTTGCACGCCTTTCATCCTCCTGCATGTTCAGGCCCCGATCGCTCAAAATCTTTTTCTCTCCATCCTTCCACCTCCAATTTGGTGTCCCACTTCTCGTTCCCTCCACCTCTGACACATATATCCTCTTTGTCAATCTTTCTTTTCTCATTCTTTCCCAGTGACCAAACCATTTCAATACACTCTCTTCTGTTCTCTCAACCACACTCTTTATATTACCACACATCTCTCTTACTCCCTCATTACGTACTCGATCAAACCACCTGATACCTCAGACATCTCATTTGCAACACATCCACCCTCCTCCGCAGAACTCTATCTACAGCCAACGCCTCGCAACCATATAACATTGTTAGAACCACTATTCCTTGAAACATAACCATTTTTGATTTTCCGAGATAATGTTCTCGCTTTCCACACATTTTTCAACTTCCCCAGAACTTACGACCCCCCTCACCCTGTGAGTCAATTCCGCTTCCATGGTTTCATCCGCTGCCAAATCCACTCCCAGATATCTAAAACACTTTACTTCCTCCAGTTTTCTCCATTCAAACTTACATCCCAATTAACTTGTCCCTCAACCCCACTGTACCGAATAACCTTCCTCTTATTAACATTAACTCCCAGCTTTCTTCTTTCACACAGTAGACCAAACTCAATAAACAGCTTCTGCAGTTTCTCACCCTAATCAGCCACCAGCGCCGTATCATCAGCGAACAACAACTGACTCACTTCCCAAGCCTCTCGTCCACAACAAACTGCAGACTTTCCCCTCTTTCCAAAACTCTTCCATTCACCTCCCTAACAACCCCATCCATAAACAAATTAAACCATAGAGACATCGCACACACACCTACGGTAAACTGACATTCACTTAGAACAATTCACTTTCCTCTCTTCCTACTCGTAAACATGCCTTACATCCTCAATAAAATCTTTTCACTGCTTTCAGCAACCTGTCTCCCAAACCATATACTCTTAATGCCTTCCACAGAGCATCTCTATCAACTCTGTCATATGCCTTCTCCAGATCAATAAATACTAAATACAAATCCATTTGTTTTTCTAAGTCTTTCTCACATAAATTCTTCAAAGGAAACACCTGATCCACACATCCTCTACCACTTCTGAAACCACACTGCTCTTCCCCAGTTTGATGTTCTTTACTTGCCTTCACCCTCTCAATCAATACCCTCCCACATAATTTCCCAATAATACTCAACAAAATCATACCTCTGTAATTTGAACACTCATATAAATCCCTTTTCCTTTGTACAATGGCGCTATGCCTGCATTTCGGCAAACCTCAAGAACTGCACCATGAGCCATACACACATTGAATATCCTCACCAACCATCAAGAACACAGTCACCCCCTTTTTTAATAATTTCCACTGCAATACCATTCAAACCCGTCGCTTTGCCGGCTTTCATGTGCCGCAAAGTTTTTATTACCTCATCTCTGTTTACCAAATCATTCTCCCTGACCCTCTCACTTCGTACACCACCTCAACCAAAACATCCTATATCTGCCACTCTATCAACTAACACATTCAATAAACCTTCAAAATACTCACTGTATCTCTTTCTCGCATCGCCACTACTTGTTATTACCTCCCCATTAGCCCCCTTCATCGAAGTTCCCATTTGTTCTCTTGTCTTACGCACTTTATTTACCTCCTTCCGATACATCTTTTATTCTCCCTAAAATTTAAAGATTCCCTTTCACCCCAACTCTCATTTGCCCTTTTTTTTCACCTCTTGCACCTCCCAATCCCATTCCTCCCCCACTCCCCTTACGTCATTTGTTCTCACCTTTTCCATTCTGCACTCAAGCTCTTCTGGTGCTTCCTCAGATAAGTCTCCTTCCCAAGCTCACTTTATCTCACCACTCTCTTCACCCTTACATTTCCTCTTCATTTCTGAAAACCTCTAGAAATCTTCACCTTCGCCTACACAAGGTAATGTTCAGACATCCCTCTAGTTATACCCCTCCACACATTATCATCCAAAAGTCTCTTTCACACGCCTATCAGTTAACACGTAATCCATAACGCTCTTTGGCCATCTCTCCTACTTTTAAACGTATACTATTTTATATCTCTCTTTTTAAACCAGGTATTCCCCATCAACACACGACTATCAGTTAAATCGCAATCCAATAACGCTCTTTGGCCATCTCTCCTACCTTTAAACGTACACTTGTGTATATTTCTTTTTTTAAACCAGATATTCCCAATCACCAGTTCTTTTTCAGCACACAAATCTACATTTTCATATACAACACTGAACGGCCCATGAACACCAATTTTTTCCTCATCTACCACATTACTCACCTTTGCATTGAAATCACCCATCACTCTAACCCGGTCTTGTGCATCAAAGCTGCTAACACACCCACTCAGCTGCTCCCAAAACATTTGCGTTTCCTGATCTTTCTTCTCATGCCCAGGCACCATTCATCACCCATCCCTCTCCATTCACTTTCAGTTTTACCCATATCTATCCAGAGTTTACATTCTTACACTCTATCACATACTCCCATACACATATGTATATATTTATTTATTAATTTGCTTTGTCGCTGTCTCCCGCGTTAGCGAGGTAGCACAAGGAAACAGACGAAAGAATGGCCCAACCCACCCACATACACATGTATATACATACACGTCCACACACGCAAATATACATACCTATACATCTCATTGTACACATATATATACACACACAGACATATACATATATACATGTATATAATTCATACTGTCTGCCTTTATCTATTCCCATCGCCACCTCGCCACACATGGAATAACAACCCTCCCACCTCATGTGTGCGTGGTAGTGCTAGTAAAAGACAACAAAGGCCCCATTCGTTCGCACTCAGTCTATAGCTATCATGTAATAATGCACCGATACCACAGCTCCCTTTCCTCATCCTGGCCCCACAGAACTTTCCATGCTTTACCCCAGACGCTTCACATGCCCTCGTTCAATCCATTGACAGCACGTCGACCCCGGTATACCACATCGTTCCAATTCACTCTATTACTTTCACGCCTTTCACCCTCCTGCATATTCAGGCCCCGATCACTCAAAATCTTTTTCACTAAATCTTTCCACCTCCAATTTGCTCCCCCACCTCTCCTCGTTCCCTCCACCTCTGACACATATATCCTCTTGGCCAATCTTTCCTCACTCATTCTCGCAATGAGACCAAACCATTTCAAAACACCCTCTTCTGCTCTCTCAACCACACTCTTTTTATTTCCACACATCTCTCTTACCCTTACATTACTTACTCGATCAAACCACCTCACACCACACATTCCCCTCAAACAACTCATTTCCAGCACATACACCCTCCTGCGCATAACTGTATCCATAGCCCACACATCGCAACCATACAACATTGTTGGAACCACTATTCCTTCAAGCATACCCATTTTTGCTTTCCGAGATAATGTTCTAGACTTCCAAACATTCTACAATGCTCCCAGAACTTACGCCCCCACCCTGACCCTATGATTCACTTCGGCTTCCATGGTTCCACCCGCTGCCAAATCCACTCCCAGATATCTAAAACACTTTACTTCCTCCAATTTTTCTCCATTTAAACTTACCTCCCAGTTGACTTGACCCTCAACACTACTGTACCTAATAACCTTGCTCTTATTCACATTTACTCTTAACTTTCTTCTTTCACACACTTTACCAAACTCAGTCACCAGCTTCTGCAGTTTCTCGTATCAATCAGCCACCAGCACTGTATCATCAGCGAACAGCAGCTGACTCACTTCACAAGTTCTCTCATCCCCAACAGACTGCATACTTGCCCCTCTTTCCAAAACTCTTGCATTCACCTCCCTAAAAACCCAATCCACAAACAAATGAAACAATCAGGGAGACATCACACACCCCTGCTGCAAAGCTACATTCACTGAGGACCAATCACTTTCCTCTCTTCCTACACGTACACGTGCCCCACATCCTCGATAAAAACTTTTCACTGCTTCTAACAAGTTGACTCCCACACATTACATTCTTACCATCCTCCACAGAGCATCTCTATCAACTCTATCATATGCCTTCTCCAAATCCATAAATGCTACATACAAATCCATTTGCTTTTCTAAGTATTTCTCACATACATTCTTCAAAGCAAACACCTGATCCACACATCCTCTACCACTTCTGAAACCACACAGCTCTTCCCCACTCTGATGCTCTGTACATGCCTTCACCCTCTCGATCAATACCCTCCCATATAATTTACCAGGGATACTCAACAAACTTATATCTTTGTAATTTGAGCACTCACTCTTATCCTCTTTGCCTTTGTACAATGGCACTCTGCAAGCATTTCGCCAATCCTCAGGCATGAGTCATACATACATTAAATAACCTTACCAACCAGTCAACAATACAGTCACCCCTTTTTTAAAAAAATCTAATGCAATACCATCCAAACCTGTTGTCTTGCCGGCTTTCATCTTCCGCAAAGCTTTTACTACCTCTTCCCTCTTTACCAAATCATTTTCCCTATATATATATATATATATATATATATATATATATATATATATATATATATATATATTTCTTACATAAATTTTGCTTTGTCGCTGTCTCCCACGTTAGCGAGGTAGCGCAAGGAAACAGACGATAGAATGGCCTAACCCAACAACATACACATGTATATACATGCACGTCCACACACGCAGATATACATACTTATACAGCTCAATGTACACATATATATACACACACACAGACATATACATATATACACATGTACATAATTCATACTGTCTGCCTTTATTTATTCCCATCGCCACCTCGCCACACATGGAATAACACCCCTTCCCCCGTCATGTGTGCGAAGAAGCGTTAGGAAAGGACAAGAAAGGCCCCATTCGCTCACACTCAGTCTCTAGCTGTCATGTAATAATGCACCGAAACCACAACTCCCTTTCCACATCCAGGCCCCACACAACTTTTCATTGTTTACCCCAGACACTTTACATTCCCTGGTTCAATCCATTGAAAGCACGTCGACCCCGGTATACCACATCGTTCCAATTAACTCTATTCCTTTCACGCCTTTCACCCTCCTGCATGTTCAGGCCCAGATCACTCAAAATCTTTTTCACTCCATCTTTTCGCCTCCAATTAGTCTTCCACTTCTCCTCGTTCCCTCCATCTCCGACACATATATCCTCTTGGTCAACCTTTCCTCACTCATTATCTCCATATGACCAAACCATTTCAAAACACCCTCTTCTGCTCTCTCAACCACGCTCTTTTTATTTCCACATATCTCTCTTACCCTTGCATTACTTACTCGATCAAACCACCTCACACCACATATTGTCCTCAAACATCTCATTTCAAGCACATACACCCTCCTGCGCACAATTCTATCCATAGCCCACGCCTCGCAGCCATACAACATTGTTGGAATCACTATTCCTTCAAACATACCCATTTTTGCTTTCCGAGATAATGTTCTCGACTTCCAAACATTTTTCAAGGCTCCCAGAATTTTCGCCCCCTCTCCCACCCTATGATTCACTTCCGCTACCATGGTTCCATCAGTTGCCAGGTCCACTCCCAGATATCTAAAACACTTTACTTCCTCCAGTTTTTCTCCATTCAAACTTACCTCACATTTGACTTGACCCTCAACCCTAGTGTACCTAATAATCTTGGTCTTATTCACATTTACTTTTAACTTTCTTCTTTCACACACTTTCCCAAACTCAGTCACCAGAATCTGCATTTTCTCACATGAATCAACCACCAGCGCTGTATCATCAGCGAACAACAACTGGCTCACTCCCGAAGCTCTCTCATCCACTACAGACTGCATACTAGCCCCTCTTTCCAAATCTCTTGCATTCACCTCCCTAACAACCCCATCCATAAACAAATTAAACAACCATGGAGACATCACACACCCTAGCCTCAACCTATATTTACTGAGAACCAATCACTTTCCTCTCTTACTACACGTACACATGCCTTACATCCTCCATAAAAACTTTTCACTGCTTCTAACACCTTCCCTCCCCACCATATATTCTTAATACCTTCCACAGAGCATCTCTATCAACTCTATCATATGCCTTCTCCAGATCCATAAATGCTACATACAAATCCATTTGGTTTTCTAAGTATTTCTCACATACATTCTTCAAAGGAGACAACTGATCCACACATACTCTACCATTTCTGAAGCCACACTTCTCTTTCCCAATCTGATGCTCTGTACATGCCTTCATCATCTCAATCAATCCCCTCCCATATAACTTCCACGGAATACTCACGAAACTTATGCCTCTGTAATTTGAGCACTCACTCTTATCCCCTTTCCCTGTGTACAATGGTACTATGCAAGCATTCCGCCAATCCTCAGGCACCTCACCATGAATCATACATACATTAAATAACCTTGCCAACCAGTCAACAATACAGTCACCCCCTTTTTTGATAAATTCCACTGCATTACCATCCAAATCTGCTGCCTTGCCTGCTTTCATCTTCCGCAAAGCTTTTACTACCTATTCTCTGTTTACCAAATCATTTTCCCTTACCCTCTCACTTTCCACACCACCTCGACCAAAACAACCTATATCTGCCACTCTATCATCAAACACATTCAACAAACCTCCAAACACTCACTCCATCTCCTTCTCACATCACCACTACTTGTTATCACCTCCCCTGTAGCCCCCTTCACTGAAGTTCCCATTTGCTCCCTTGTCTTACGCACTTTATTTACCTCCTTCCAGAACATCTTTTTATTCTCCCTAAAATTTAATGATACTCTCTCACCCCAAATCTCATTTGCCCTCTTTTCCACCTCTTGCACCTTTCTTTTGACCACCTGCCTCTTTCTTTTATACATTTCCAACTCATTTTCATTTTTTCCCTGCAAAAATCGTCCAATTGCCTCTCTCTTCTCTTTCACGAATAATCTTACTTCTTCATCCCATCACTCACTACCCTTTCTAATCAACCCACCTCCCACACTTCTCATGCCACAATCATCTTTTGCGCAAGCCATCACTGATTCCCTAAATAAATCCCATTCCTCCCCAACTCTCCTTACCTCCTTTGTTCTCACCTTTTTACATTCTGTGTTCAGTCTCTCCTGGTACTTCCTCACACAAGTCTCCTTCCCAAGCTCACTTACTCTCACCACTCTCTTCACCCCAACATTCTCTCTTCTTTTCTGAAAACCCATACAAATCTTCTCCTTCGCCTCCACAAGATAATGATCAGACATCCCTCTAGTTGCGCCTCTCTGCACATTAACATCCAAAAGTCGCTCTTTCGCGCGCCTACTAATTAATACGTAATTCAGTAACGCTCTCTGTCCATCACTCCTGCTTACATACGTATACTTATGTATATCTCGCTTTTTAAACTAGGTATTGCCAATCACCAGTCCTTTTTCAGCACATATATCTACAAGCTTTTCACCATTTCCATTTACAACACTGAACACCCCAGGTATACCAATTATTTCCTTAAATGCCACATTACTCACCTTTGCAATCAAATCACCCATCACTATAGCCCGGTCTTGTGCATCAAAACCACTAACACACTCATTCAGCTGTTGCCAAAACACTTGCCTCTCATGATCTTTCTTTTCATGCCCAGGTGCTTATTCACCAATAATCACTCATCTCTCTCCATCAACGTTCAGTTTTACCCATATCAATCTAGAATTTATATATATATATATATATATATATATATATATATTTTTTTTTTTTTTTTTTTTCAATCTATTCGCCATTTCCCGCATTAGCGAGGTAGCGTTAAGAACAGAGGACTGGGCCTTTGAGGGAATACCCTCACCTGGCCCAATTCTCTGTTCCTTCTTTTGGAAAATTAAAAAAAAAACGAGAGGGGAGGATTTCCAGCCCCCCGCTCCCTCCCCTTTTAGTCGCCTTCTACGACACGCAGGGAATACGTGGGAAGTATTCTTAATCCCCTATCCCCAGGGATAATATATACATATATATATATATATATATATATATATATATATATATATATATATATATATATATATATATATATACATATATATCAGCCACCAGCGCTGTATCATCAGCGAACAACAACGAATATATATATATATATATATATATATATATATATATACGATGATACAGCGCTGGTAGCTGATTCACGTGTGAAACTGCAGAAGCTGGTGACTGAGTTTGGTAAAGTGTGTGAAAGAAAAAAGTTAAGAGTAAATGTGAATAAGAGCAAGGTTATTAGGTATAGTAGGGTTGAGGGTCAAATAAATTGGAAATAAGTTTGAATGGAGAAAAACTGGAGGAAGTAAAGTTTTTTAGATATCTGGGAGTGGATCTGGCAGAGGATGGAACCATGGAAGCGGAAGTGAATCATAAGGTGGGGGAGGGGGCGAAAATCCTGTGAGCCTTGAAGAATGTGTGGAAGTCGAGAAAATTATCTGCGACAGCAAAAATGGCTATGTTTGAAGGAATAGCGGTTCCAACAATGTTGTATGGTTTCGAGGCATGGGCTATAGATAGAGTTGTGCGCAGGAGGGTGGATGTCCTGGAAATGAGATGTTTGAGGACAATATTTCTATCAGGTGGTTTGATCGAGTAAGTAATGTAAGGGTAAGTAAGAGAGATGTGTGGAAATAAAAAGAGTGTGGTTGAGAGAGCAGAGGAGGGTGTTTTGAAATGGTTTGGGCACATGGAGAGAATGAGTGAGGAAAGATTGACCAAGAGGATATATGTGTCAGAGGTGGAGAGAACGAAGAGAAGTTGGAGATCAAATTGGAGGTGGAAAGATGGAGTGAAAAAGATTTTGAGTGATCGGGGCCTGAACATGCAGGAGGGTGAAAGGCGGGCTAGGAATAGAGTGAATTGCATCGATGTGGTATACCGGGGTCGAGGTGCTGTCAGTGGATTGAATCAAGGCATGCGAAGCGTCTGGGATAAACCATGGAAAGTTCCCTGGGGCCTGGATGTGGAAAGGGAGCTGTGGTTCGGGCATTATTACATGACAGCTAGAGACTGAGCGTAAACGAATGGGGCCTTTGTTGTCTTTTCCTAGAGCTACCTTGCACACATGAGAGGGGAGGGGGATGTTATTCCATGTGTGGCGAGGTGGCGATGTGAATGAAAAAAGGCAGATAGTGAGAACTGTGTGCATGTGTATATATGTATGTGTCTGTGTGTGTATATATATGTGTACATTGAGATGTATGGATATGTATATTTGCGTGTGTTGACGTGTGTGTATATACAAGTGTATGGGGGTGGGTTGAGACATTTCGTTCGTCTGATTCCTTGCGCTACCTCGCAAACGCGGGAGAGAGAGGTAAAGCAAATTAAATAAAAATTGATGAACATATATATGTATATATATATATATATATATATATATATATTTTCTTTCTTTCTTTCATACTATTCGCCATTTCCCGCATTAGCGAGGTAGCGTTAAGAACAGAGGACTGGGCCTTTTAGGGAATATCCTCACCAGGCCCCCTTCTCTGTTCCTTCTTTTGGAAAATAAAAAAGAAAAAAAAAAAAAAAAAAAAAAAAAAAGAAAAAAAATTGAGAGGGGAGGATTTCCAGCCCCCCGCTCCCTTCCCTTTTAGTCGCCTTCTACGACACGCAGGGAATACGTGGGAAGTATTCTTTCTCCCCTATCCCCAGGGATATATATATATATATATATATATATATATATATATATATATATATATATATATATATATATATATATATATATATATATCTTTTTTGCTTTGTCGCTCTCTCCCGCGTTTGCAAGGTAGCGCAAGTAAACAGACGAAAGAAATGGCCCAACCCACCCCCATACACATGTATATACATACACGTCCACACACGCAAATATATATACCTACACAGCTCTCCATGGTTTACCACAGACGCTTCACTTGCCCTGATTCAATCCACTGACAGCACGTCAACCCCGGTATACCACATCGATCCAATTCACTCTATTCGTTGCCCTCCTTTCAGCCTCCTGCATATTCAGGCCTCGATCACACAAAATCTTTTTCACTCCATCTTTCCACCTCCAATTTGGTGTCCCACTTTTCTTCGTTCCCTCCACCTCCGACACATATATCCTCATGGACAATCTTTCCTCAATCATTCTCTCCATGTGCCCAAACCATTTCAAAACACCCTCTTCTGCTCTCTCAACCACGCTCGTTTTATTCCACACATCTTTCTTACCCTTACGTTACTCACTCGATCAAACCACCTCACACCACATATTGTCCTCACACATCTCATTTCCAGCACATCCATCCTCCTGCGCACAACTCTATCCATAGCCCACGCCTCGCAACCATACAAAATTGTTGGAACCACTATTCCTTCAAACATACCCATTTTTACTTTCCGAGATAATGTTCCCGACTTTCACACATTCTTCAAGGCTCCCAGGATTTTCGCCCCCTCCCCCACCCTATGAATCCGCTGCCAGATCCAATCCCAGATATCTAAAACACTTTATTTACTCCAGTTTTTCTCCATTCAAAATTAACTCCCAATTGACTTGACCCTACTGTACCTAATAACCTTGCTCTTATTCACATTTACTATTATCTTTCTTCTTTCACACATTTTACCAAACTCAGTCACCAGCTTCTGCAGTTTCTCACATGAATCAGCCACCAGCGCTGTATCATCAGCAAACAACAACTGACCCACTTCCCAAGCTCTCTCATCAACAACAGACTTCATACTTGCCCCTCTTTCCAAAACTCTTGCATTCACCTCCCTAACAACCCCATCCATAAACAAATAAAACAACCATGGAGACATCACACACCCCTGCCGCAAACCTATATTCACTGAGAACCAATCACTTTCCTCTCTTCCTACACTTACACATGCCTTACAACCTCGATAAAAACTTTTCACTGCTTCTAACAACTTGTCTCCCACACCATATATTCTTAATACCTTCCACAGAGCATCTCTATCAACTCTATCATATGCCTTCTCCAGATCCATAAATGCTACATACAAATCCATTTGCTTTTCTAAGTATTTCTCACATACATTCTTCAAAGCAAACACCTGATCCACACATCCTCTACCACTTCTGAAACCACACTGCTCTTCCCCAATCTGATGCTCTGTACATGCCTTCACCCTCTCAATCAATACCCTCCCATATAATTTACCAGGAATACTCAACAAATTTATACCTCTGAAATTTGAGCACTCACCCTTATCCCCTTTGCCTTTGTACAATGTCACTATGCACGCATTCCGCCAATCCTCAGGCACCTCACCATGAGTCATACATACATTAAAAAATATTAACAACCAATCAATATTACAGTCACCCCCTTTTTTAATAAATTCCACTGCAATACCATCCAAACCTGCTGGCTTGCCGGTCTTTATCTTCCGCAAAACTTTTACTACCTCTTCTCTGTTTACCAAATCATTTTCCCTAACCCTCTCACTGTCCACACCACCTCGACCAAAACACCCTATATCTGCCTCTCTATCATCTAACTTATTCAAGAACCTTCAAAACAGTCACGCCATCTCCTTCTCACATCACCACTAATTGTTATCACCTCCCCATTTGCCCCCTTCACTGAAGTTCCCATTTGCTCCCTTGTCTTACGCACTTTATTTACCTCCTTCCAAAACATCTTTTTATTCTCCCTAAAATTTAATGATACTCTCTCACCCCAACTCTCATTTGCCCTCTTTTCCACCTCTTGCACCTTTCTTTTGACCTCCTGCCTGTTTCTTTTATACATCTCCCACTCATTTGTATTTTTTCACTGCAAAAAAGTCCAAATGCCTCTCTCTTTTCTTTCACTAATAATCTTACCTCTTCATCCCAACACTCACTACCCTTTCTAATCAACCCACCTCCCACGCTTCTCATGCCACAATCATCTTTGCGCAAGCCATCACTGCTTCCCTAAATACATCCCATTTCTCACCAACTCCCCTTACCTCCTTTGTTCTCACCTTTTTCCATTTTGTGCTCAGTCTCTCCTGGTACTTCCTCACACAAGTCTCCTTCCCAAGCTCACTTACTCTCACCACTCTCTTCACCCCAACATTCTCTCTTCTTTTCCGAAAACCCCCACAAATCTTCACATTCGCCTCAACAAGATAATGATCAGACATCCCTCTAGTTGCACCTCTCAGCACATTAACATCCAAAAGTCTCTCTTTCGCGCGCCTGTCAATTAACAGGTAATCCAATAAAGCTCTCTGTCCATCACTCCTGCTTACATACGTATACTTATGTATATCTCGCTTTCTAAGTTAGGTATTGCCAATCACCAGTCCTTTTTCAGCACAAATCTACAAGTTTCTCACCATTTCCATTTACTACAAAGAACACCCCATGTATACCAATTATTCTCTCAACTGCCACATTACTCACCTTTGCAATCAAATCACCCATCACTATAACCCGGTCTTGTGCATCAAAACAACTAAATCATTTATTCAGCAGTTACCAAAACACTTTTCTCTCATGATATTTCTTCTCATGCCCAGGTGCATATTCACCAATAATCACCTATCTCTCTCCATCAACTTTCAGTTTTATCCATATCAATCGAGAATTTACACACACACATTGGGAGGTGAGTTTGAATGGAGAAAAACTGGAGGAAGTGAAGTGTTTTAGATATCTGGGAGTGGATCTGGCAGCGGATGGAACCATGGAAGCGGAAGTGGATCATAGGGTGGGGAGGGGCGAAAATTCTGGGGGCCTTGAAGAATGTGTGGAAGTCGAGAACATTATCTCGGAAAGCAAAAATGGGTATGTTTGAAGAAATAGTGGTTCCAACAATGTTGTATGGTTGCGAGGCGTGGGCTATGGATAGAGTTGTGCGCAGGAGGATGGATGTGCTAGAAATGAGATGTTTGAGGACAATGTGTGGTGTGAGGTGGTTTGATCGAGTGAGTAACGTAAGGGTAAGAGAGATGTTTGGAAATAAAAAGAGCGTAGTTGAGAGAGCAGAAGAAGGTGTTTTGAAGTGGTTTGGGCACATGGAGAGAATGAGTGAGGAAAGATTGACCAAGAGGATATATGTGTCGGAAGTGGAGGAAACGAGGAGAAGAGGGAGACCAAATTGGAGGTGGAAAGATGGAGTGAAAAAGATTTTGTGTGATCGGGGCCTGAACATGCAGGAGAGTGAAAGGAGGGCAAGGAATAGAGTGAATTGGAGCGATGTGGTATAACGAGGTTGACGTGCTCTCAGTTGATTGAATCAAGGCATGTGAAGCGTCTGGGGTAAACCATGGAAAGCTGTGGAGGTATGTATATTTGCGTGTGTGGACGTATGTATATACATGTGTATGGGGGGGGGTTGGGCCATTTCTTTCATCTGTTTCCTTGCGCTACCTCGCAAACGTGGGAGACAGCGACAAAGTATAATAAAAAATAAAAAGAAATACATATATATATATATATATATATATATATATATATATATATATATATATATATATATATATATATATATATATATATTTATATATTTTTTTTTCTTTTTTTTTGCTTTGTCGCTGTCTCCCGCGTTTGCGAGGTAGCGCAAGGAAACAGACGAAAGAAATGGCCCAGCCCACCCCCATACACATGTATATACATACTTCCACACACGCAAATCAAAAAAAAAAAATATATAAATATATATATATATATATATATATATATATATATATATATATATATATATATATATATATATATATATATATATGGTGGCTGATTCATGTGAGAAACTGCAGAAGCTGGTGAATGAATTTGGTAAAGTTTGTGAAAGAAGAAAGTTAAAAGTAAATGTGAGTAAGAGCAAGGTTATTAGGTACAGTATGGTTGAGGGTCAAGTCAATATGGAGGTAAGTTTCAATGGAGAAAAACTGGAGGAAGTAAAGTGCTTTAGATATCTGGGAGTGGATCTGGCAGCGGATGGAACCATGGAAGCGGAAGTGAATCATCGGGTGGGGGAGGGGGCGAAAATCCTGGGAGTCTTGAAGAGTTTGTGGAAGTCGAGAACATTATCTGCGAAAGCAAAAATGGGTATGTTTGAAGGAATAGTGGTTCCAACAATGTTGTATGGTTTCGAGGCGTGGGCTATGGATATTGTTGTGCGCAGGAGGGTGGATATGCTGGAAATGAGATGTTTGAGGACAATATGTGGTATGATGTGGTTTGATCGAGTAAGTAATATAAGGGTAAGAGAGATGTGTGGAAATAAAAAGAGATTGGTTGAGAGAGCAGAGGAGGGTGTTTTGAAATGGTTTGGGCACATGGATAGAATGAGTGAGGAAAGATTGACCAAGAGGATATATGTGTCGGAGGTGAAATTGACCAAGAGGATATATGTGTCGGAGGTGGAGGGAACGAAGAGAAGTGGGAGACCAAACTGGATGTGGAAAAATGAAGTGAAAAATATTTTAAGTGATCGGGGCCTGAACATGCAGGAGGGTGAAAGGTGGGCAAGGAATAGAGTGAATTGGATCGATATGGTATACCGGGGTCGACGTGCTGTCAATGGATTGAATAAGGGCATGTGAAGCGATTGGCGTAAACCATGGAAAGATTCCTGCGGCCTAGATGTGGAAAGGGAACTGTGGTTCGGGCATTATTACATGACAGCTAGAGACTGAGTGTAAACGAATGGGGCCTTTGTTGTCTTTTCCTAGCGCTACCTCGCACACATGAGAGGGGAGGGGGATGTTATTCCATGTGTGGCGAGGTGGCGATGGGAATGAATAAAGGCAGACAGTGTGAATTGTGTGCATGTGTATATATATATGCGTCTGTGTGTGTATATATATTTGTGTACAATAAGATGTATGGGTATGTATATTTGCGTGTGTATTGTGGAAGGTATTAAGAATATATGGTGTGGGAGGCAAGTTGTTAGAAGCAGTGAAAAGTTTTTATCGAGGATGTAAGGCATGTGTACGTGTAGGAAGAGAGGAAAGTGATTGGTTCTCAGTGAATGTAGGTTTGCGGCAGTGGTGTGTGATGTCTCCATGGTTGTTTAATTTGACTATGGATGGTGTTGTTAGGGAGATGAATGCAAGAGTTTTGGAAAGAGGGGCAAGTATGAACTCTGTTGTGGATGAGAGAGCTTGGGAAGTGAGTCAGTTGTTGTTCGCTGATGATACAGCGCTGGTGGCTGATTCATGTGAGAAACTGCAGAAGCTGGTGACTAAGTTTGGTAAAGTGTGTGAAAGAAGAAAGTTAAGAGTAAATGTGAATGAGAGCAAGGTTATTAGGTATATATAGGTATATATATATATATATATATATATATATATATATATATATATATATATATATATATATATCTGGGAGTGGATCTGGCAGCGGATGGAACCATGGAAGCGGAAGTGGATCATAGGGTGGGCGAGGGGGCGAAAATTCTGGGGGCCTTGAAGAATGTGTGGAAGTCGAGAACATTATCTCGGAAAGCAAAAATGGGTATGTTTGAAGGAATAGTGGTTCCAACAATGTTGTATGGTTGCGAGGCGTGGGCTATGGATAGAGTTGTGCGCAGGAGGGTGGATGTGCTGGAAATGAGATGTTTGAGGACAATGTGTGGTGTGAGGTGGTTTGATCGAGTGAGTAACGTAAGGGTAAGAGAGATGTGTGGAAATAAAAAGAGCGTGGTTGAGAGAGCAGAAGAGGGTGTTTTGAAGTGGTTTGGGCACATAGAGAGAATGAGTGAGGAAAGATTGACCCAGAGGATATATGTGTCGGAGGTGGAGGGAACAAGGAGAAGAGGGAGACCAAATTGGAGGTGGAAAGATGGAGTGAAAAAGATTTTGTGTGATCGGGGCCTGAACATGCAGGAGGGTGAAAGGAGGGCAAGGAACAGAGTGAATTGGAGCGATGTGGTATACCGGGGCTGACGTGCTGTCAGTGGATTGAATCAAGGCATGTGAAGCGTCTGGGGTAAACCATGGAAAGCTGTGTAGGTATGTATATTTGCGTGTGTGGACGTGTGTATGTACATGTGTATGGGGGGGGGATGGGCCATTTCTTTCGTCTGTTTCCTTGCGCTACCTCGCAAACGCGGGAGACAGCGACAAAGTATAAAAAAAAAAAAAAAAAAAAAAAAATATATATATATATATACATATATATATATATATATATATATATATATATATATATATATATATATATATATATATATATATATGTGATAGAATGTAAGAAAGTAAATTCTCGATTAATATGGGTAAAACTGAAAGTTGATGGATAGAGATGGGTGATTATTGGTGCATATGCACCTGGGCATGAGAAGAAAGATCATGAGAGGCAAGTGTTTTGGGAGCAGCTGAATGAGTGTGTTAGTGGTTTTGATGCACGAGACCGGGTTATAGTGATGGGTGATTTGATTGCAAAGGTGAGTAATGTGGCAGTTGAGGGAATAATTGGTATACATGGGGTGTTCAGTGTTGTAAATGGAAATGGTGAAGAACTTGTAGATTTATGTGCTGAAAAAGGACTGATGATTGGTAATACCTGGTTTAAAAAGCGAGATATACATAAGTATACTTATGTAAGTAGGAGAGATGGCCAGAGAGCGTTATTAGATTACGTGTTAATTGACAGGCGCGCGAAAGAGAGACTTTTGATGTTAATGTGCTGAGAGGTGCAACTGGAGGGATGTCTGATCATTATCTTGTGGAGGCTAAGGTGAAGATTTGTATGGGTTTTCAGAAAAAATGAGTGAATGTTGGGGTGAAGAGGGTGGTGAGAGTAAGTGAACTTGGGAAGGAGACTTTTGTGAGGAAGTACCAGGAGAGACTGAGTACAGAATGGAAAAAGCTGAGAACAATGGAAGTAAGGGGAGTGGGGAAGGAATGGGATGTATTTAGGGAATCAGTGATGGATTGCGCAAAAGATGCTTCTGGCATGAGAAGAGTGGGAGGTGGGTTGATTAGAAAGGGTAGTGAGTGGTGGGATGAAGAAGTAAGAGTATTAGTGAAAGAGAAGAGGGAGGCATTTGGACGATTTTTGCAGGGAAAAAATGCAATTGAGTGGGAGACGTATGAAAGAAAGAGACAGGAGGTCAAGAGAAAGGTGCAAGAGGTGAAAAAAGGGCAAATGAGAGTTGGGGTGAGAGAGTATCATTAAATTTTAGGGAGAATAAAAAGATGTTCTGGAAGGAGGTAAATAAAGTGCGTAAGACAAGGGAGCAAATGGGAACTTCAGTGAAGGGCGCAAATGGGGAGGTGATAACAAGTAGTGGTGATGTGAGAAGGAGATGGAGTGAGTATTTTGAAGGTTTATTGAATGTGTTTGATGATAGAGTGGCAGATATAGGGTGTTTTGGTCGAGGTGGTGTGCAAAGTGAGAGGGTTAGGGAAAATGATTTGGTAAACAGAGAAGAGGTAGCAAAAGCTTTGCGGAAGATGAAAGCCGGCAAGGCAGCAGGTTTGGATGGTATTGCAGTGGAATTTATTAAAAAAGGGGGTGACTGTATTGTTGACTGGTTGGCAAGGTCATTTAATGTATGTATGACTCACGGTGAGGTGCCTGAGGATTGGCGGAATGCGTGCATAGTGCCATTGTACAAAGGCAAAGGGGATAAGAGTGAGTGCTCAAATTACAGAGGTATAAGTTTGTTGAGTATTCCTGGTAAATTATATGGGAGGGTATTGATTGAGAGGGTGAAGGCATTTACAGAGCATCAGATTGGGGAAGAGCAGTGTGGTTTCAGAAGTGGTAGAGGATGTGTGGATCAGGTGTTTGCTTTGAAGAATGTATGTGAGAAATACTTAGAAAAGCAAATGGATTTGTATGTAGCATTTATGGATCTGGAGAAGGCATATGATAGAGTTGATAGAGATTCTCTGTGGACGGTATTAAGAATATATGGTGTGGGAGGCCAGTTGTTAGAAGCAGTGAAAAGTTTTTATCGAGGATGTAAGGCATGTGTACGTGTAGGAAGAGAGGAAAGTGATTGGTTCTCAGTGAATGTAGGTTTGCGGCAGGGGTGTGTGATTTCTCCATGGTTGTTTAATTTGTTTATGGATGGGGTTGTTAGGGAGGTAAATGAAAGAGTTTTGGAAAGAGGGGCAAGGATGAAGTCTGTTGTGGATGAGAGAGCTTGGGAAGTGAGTCAGTTGTTGTTCGCTGATGATACAGCGCTGGTGGCTGATTCATGTGTGAAACTGCAGAAGCTGGTGACTGATTTTGGTAAAGTGTGTGAAAGAAGAAAGTTAAGAGTAAATGTGAATAAGAGCAAGGTTATTAGGTACAGTAGGGTTGAGGGTCAAGTCAATTGGGAGGTGAGTTTGAATGGAGAAAAACTGGAGGAAGTAAAGTGTTTTAGATATCTGGGAGTGGATCTGGCAGCGGATGGAACCATGGAAGCGGAAGTGGATCATTGGATGGGGAGGGGGCGAAAATTCTGGGAGCCTTGAAGAATGTGTGGAAGTCGAGAACATTATCTCGGAAAGCAAAAATGGGTATGTTTGAAGGAATAGTGGTTCCAACAATGTTGTATGGTTGCGAGGCGTGGGCTATGGATAGAGTTGTGCGCAGGAGGATGGATGTGCTGGAAAAGAGATGTTTGAGTACAATGTGTGGTGTTAGGTGGTTTGTTTGAGTAAGTAACGTAAGGGTAAGAGAGATATGTGGAAATAAAAAGAGCGTGGTTGAGAGAGCAGAAGAGGGTGTTTTGAAATGGTTTGGGCACAAGGAGAGAATGAGTGAGGAAAGATTGACCAAGAGGATATATGTGTCGGCGGTGGAGGGAACGAGGAGAAGAGGGAGACCAAATTGGAGGTGGAAAGATGGAGTGAAAAAGATTTTGTGTGATCGGGGCCTGAACATGCAGGAGGGTGAAAGGAGGGCAAGGAATGGTGTAAATTGGAGCGATGTGTTATACTGGGGTTGATGTGCTATCAGTGGATTGAATCAGGGCATGTGAAGCGTCTGGGGTAAACCATGGAAAGCTGTGTAGGTATGTATATTTGCCTGTGTGGACGTATGTATATACATGTGTATGGGGGTGGGATGGGCCATTTCTTTCTTCTGTTTCCTTGCGCTACCTCGCAAACGCGGGAGACAGCGACAAAGCAAAAAAAAAAAAAATATATATATATAGGGGATTAAGAATACTTCCTACGTATTCCCTGCGTGTCGTAGAAGGCGACTAAAAGGGGAGGGAGCGGGGGGCTGGAAATCCTCCCCTCTCGTTTTTTTTTTTAATTTTCCAAAAGAAGGAACAGAGGGGGCCAGGTGAGGATATTCCAAAAAAGGCCCAGTCCTCTGTTCTTAACGCTACCTCGCCAACGCGGGAAATGGCAAATAGTTTAAAAGAAAGAAGAAAGAATATATATATTTATTTATTTATTTATTTATTTATATATCATTTATTATGCTTTGTCGCTGTCTCCCCCGTTAGCGAGGTAGCGCAAGGAAACAGACGAAAGAATGGCCCAACCCACTCTCATACACATGTATATACATACTCGTCCACACATGCAAATATACATACCTATACATATCAATGTACATATATATGTACACACACAGACATATACATATATACACATGTACATAATTCATACTGTCTTCCTTTATTTATTCACATCGCCAGCCTGCCACACATGGAATAACAACCCCTTCCCCCCTCATATGTGCGGGGTAGCGCTAGGATAAGACAACAAATTCCCTGTTCGTACACACTCAGTCTCTAACTTTCATGTAATAATGCACCGAAACCACACTCCCTTTCCACATCCAGGCCCTACAAAACTTTCAATGGTTTATCCCAGACGCTTCACATACCTTGGTTATATCCATTGACAACAGGTCGGCCCCGGTATAACACTTCGTTCAAATCCACTCTATTCTTTGCACGCCTTTCACTCTCCAGCATGTTTAGGCCCCGATCACTCAAAATCTTTTTCAGTCCACCTTTCCACCTCCAATTTGGTCTCCCACTTCTCGTTCCCTCCACCTCCGACACATATATCCTCTTCGTCAATCTTTCCTCACTCATTCTCTCCATGTGACCAAACCATTTCAAAACACCCTCTTCTGCTCTCTCAACCACGATCTTTTTATTTCCACACATCTCTCTTACCCTCGAATTACTTACTCGATCAAACCACCTCACACCACATATTGTCCTCAAACATTTCATTTTCAGCACATCCACCCTCCTGCGCACAAACCTATCCATAGCCCACGCCTCGCATCCATAAAACATTGTTGGAACCACTATTCCCTCAAACATACCTATTTTTTCTTTCCGAGATAATGTTCTCGACTTCTAAACATTCTTCAAGGCTCCCAAAATTTTTGCCCTCTCCTCCACCAAATGATTCTCTTCCCCTTCCATGGTTCTATTCGCTGCCAAATCTACTCCCCAATATCCAAGACACTATATTTCCTCCAGTTTTTCTTCTTTCAAACTTACCTCCCAATTGACTTGACCTTCAACCCTACTCTACCTAATAACCTTGCTCTTATTCACATTTACTCTTAACTTTCTTCTTTCCTAAACTTTACCAAACTCCGTCACCAGC
Organism: Panulirus ornatus; assembly: GCF_036320965.1. Lineage (NCBI taxonomy): Eukaryota > Metazoa > Arthropoda > Malacostraca > Decapoda > Palinuridae > Panulirus > Panulirus ornatus. The sequence continues at coordinate 4,805,669 of NC_092225.1, forward strand.
TTCTGCAGTTTCTCACATGAATTAGCCACCAGCGCTGTATCATCAGCGAAAAACAACTGACTGCTCTCTCATCCACAACAGACTGCATACCTGCCCCTCTTCCCAAAACTCTTGCTTTCACCTCCCCAACAACCCCATCCATAAACAACTTAAGCAACCATGGTGACATCACACACCCCTGCCGCAAACCTACGTTTACTGAAAACCAATCACTTTCTTCTCTTCCTACATGTACACATGCCTTACATCCTTGATAAAAACTTTTTATTTCTTCTAACAACTTGCCACCCAAAACATATATTCTTAATACATTCCAGAGAGCATCTCTATCAAATCTATCATATGCCTTCTACAGATCCACAAATGCTACATACAAATCCATTTTCTTTCCTAAGTATTTCCCACATACATTCTTCAAAGCAAACACCTGATCCACATATCCTCTACCACTTCTGAAACCACACTGCTCTTTTCCAATCTGATGCTCTGTACAGGCCTTCATCCTCTCAATCAATACCCTCCCTATTAATTTACCCGGAATACTCAACACACTTATACCTCTGTAATTTCAGCACTCACTCTTATCCCCTTTGCCTTTGTACAATGGCACTATGCAAGCATTCCGCCAATCCTCAGGCACCTCACCATGAATCATACGTACATTAAATAACCTTACCAACCAGTCACCAAACAGTCACCCCCTGTTTTAATAAATTCCACTGCAATACCATCCAAACCTGCTGCCTTGAAGGCTTTCATCTTCCGCAAAGCTTTTACTACCTCTTCTCTGCTTACCAAATCATTTTCCTTAACCCTCTCACTTTGCACACCACCTCGACCAAAACACCCTATATCTTCCACTCTATCATCAAACACATTCAACAAAACTTCAAAATACTCACTCCATCTCCTTTTAACATCACCACTACTTGTTATCACCTCCCCATTAGCTCCCTTCACCTTAGTTCCCATTTGCTCCCTTGTCTTACGCACTTTATTTACCTTCTTCCAAAACATCTTTTTAATCTCCCTAAAATTTAATGAAACTCTCTCACCCCAACTGTCATTTGCCCTCTTTTTCACTTCTTGCACCTTTCTTTTGACCTCCTGCCTCTTTCTTTCATACATCTCCCACTCATTTGCATTTTTCCCTGCAAAAATCGTCCAAATCCCTCTCTCTTCTCTTTCACTAATAATCTTTATTCTTCATCCCACCACTCACTACCCTTTCTAATCAACCCTCCTCCCACACTTCTCATGCCAAAAGCATCTGTTGCACAAGCCATCACTGCTTCCCTAAATATATCCCATTCCTCCCCCACTCCCCTTACCTCCTTTGTTCTCACAATTTTCCATTCCGTACTCAGTCTCTCTTGGTACTTCCTCACACAAGTCTCCTTCCCAAGGTCACATACTCTCACCACTCTCCTCATCCCAACCTTTTCTTTTTTTTACTGAAAACCCATACAAATCTTCACTATCGCTTCCACAAGATAATGATGAGACATCCCTCCAGTTGCATCTCTCAGCACATTAACATCCATAAGTCTCTCTTTCGCGCGCCTGTCAATTAACACGTAATTCAATAACGCTCTCTGGCCATCTCTCCTACTTACATACGTATACTTATGTATATCTCGCTTTTTAAACCAGGTATTCCCAGTCACCATTCTTTTTTCAGCACATAAATCTACAAGCTCTTCACCATTTCCATTTACAACACTGAACACCCCATGTATACCAATTATTCCCTCAACTGTCACATTACTCACTTTTCCATTCAAATCACCCATCACTATAACCCAGTCTTTTGCATCAAAACCACCAACACACTCATTCAGCTGCTCCCAAAACACTTGCCTCTCTTGATCTTTCTTCTCATGCCAAGGTACATATGCACCAATAATCACCCATCTCTCTCCATCAACTTTCAGTTTTACCCATATCAATCTAGAGTTTACTTTCTTACACTCTATCACATACTCCCACAAAGCCTGTTTCAGGAGTACTGCTACTCCTTCCCTTGCTCTTGTACTCTCACTAACCCCTGACTTTACTCCAAAGACATTCCCAAACCACGCTTCCCCTTTACCCTTGAGCTTCATTTCAATCAGAGCCAGACCATCCAGGGTCCTTTCCTCAAACAGACTTCCTATCTCTCCTTTTTTCTCATCTTGGTTCCTGCCAAACACAATTAGACACCCCAATCTGAGCCTTCAAGGAGGAAGAACACTCCCAGCGTGACTCCTTCTGTTAGAAAGTCAAAATACAAGGAGGGGAGGGTTTCTGGCCCCCCGTTCCCGTCCCCTTTTATTCGCCTTCTACGACACGTGAGGAATGCGTGGGAAGTATTCTTTCTCCCCTATCCCCAGGGATATATATATATATATATATATATATATATATATATATATATATATATATATATATATTTTTTTCTTTTTTTATTTTTTTTTTTTTTTTTGCTTTGTCGCTGTCTCCCGCGTTTGCGAGGTAGCGCAAGGAAACAGACGAAAGAAATGGCCCAACTCACCCCCATACACATGTATATAATTACGTCCACACACGCAAATATACATACCTACACAGCTTTCCATGGTTTACCCCAGACGCTTCACATGCCCTGATTCAATCCACTGACAGCACGTCAACCCCGGTATACCACATCGCTCCAATTCACTCGATTCCTTGCCCTCCTTTCACCCTCCTGCATGTTCAGGCCCCGATCACACAAAATCTTTTTCACTCCATCTTTCCACCTCCAATTTGGTCTCCCTCTTCTCCCTGTTCCCTCCACCTCCGACACATATATCCTCTTGGTCAATCTTTCCTCACTCATTCTCTCCATGTGCCCAAACCATTTCAAAACACCCTCTTCTGCTCTCTCAACCACGCTCTTTTTATTTCCACCCATCTCTCTTACCCTTACGTTACTTACTCGATCAAACCACCTCACACCACACATTGTCCTCAAACATCTCATTTCCAGCACATCCATCCTCCTGCGCACCACTCTATCCATAACCCACGCCTCGCAACCATACAACATTGTTGGAACCACTATTCCTTCAAACATACCCATTTTTGCTTTCCGAGATAATGTTCTCGACTTCCACACATTCTTCAAGGCTCCCAGAATTTTCGCCCCCTCCCCCACCCTATGATCCACTTCCGCTTCCATGGTTCCATCCGCTGCCAGATCCACTCCCAGATATCTGAAACACTTCACTTCCTCCAGTTTTTCTCCATTCAAACTCACCTCCCAATTGACTTGACCCTCAACCCTACTGTACCTAATAACCTTGCTCTTATTCACATTTACTCTTAACTTTCTTCTTTCACACACTTTACCAAACTCAGTCACCAGCTTCTGCAGTTTCTCATGAATCAGCCACCAGCGCTGTATCATCAGCGAACAACAACTGACTCACTTCCCAAGCTCTCTCATCCCCAACAGACTTCATTCTTGCCCCTCTTTCTAAAACTCTTGCATTCACCTCAGTAACAACCCCATCCATAAACAAATTAAACAACCATGGAGACATCACACACACCTGCCGCAAACCTACATTCACTGAGAACCAATCACTTTCCTCTCTTCCTACACGTACACATGCCTTACATCCTCGATAAAAACTTTTCACTGCTTCTAACACCTTGCCTCCCACACCATATATTCTTAATACCTTCCACAGAGCATCTCTATCAACTCTATCATATACCTTCTCCAGATCCATAAATGCTACATACAAATCCATTTGCTTTTCTAAGTATTTCTCACATACATTCTTCAAAGCAAACACATGATCCACACATCCTCTACCACTTCTGAAACCACACTGCTCTTCCCCAATCTGATGCTCTGTACATGCCTTCACCCTCTCAATCAACACCCTCCCATATATATATATATATATATATATATATATATATATATATATATATATATATATATATATATATATATATATATATATATATTCTATGAAGGTACGCGTTCATATGCACTTTATTCGTATTCATATACCTCCGCGTTGTACAGTTAGGTTCAGTAAAACGCTATCAGCTGGCTATGTGCGTCTGTTCGGAAATAACCGGTATAGACCCCGTTGCTCACCATTGTGAGACGAAGGGTATTCGAGTACTTAGTATATCGAATAGTTGTTTCCTATTTTACAGTCCCATAGCCTAGCGGTTAGCATGCCTCTCTCTTGCACAGGGGTCCCGGGTTCGATCCTGGCTGTTGGAGGTTTGTATGTTCTATGAAGGTGTGCGTTCATATGCACTTTATTGGTATTCATATACCTCCGCGTTGTACAGTTAGGTTCGGTAAAACGCTATCAGCTGGCTATGTGCGCCTGTTCGGAAATAACCGGTATGGACCCCGTTGCTCACCATTGTGAGACGAAGGGTATTCGAGTATATATATATATATATATATATATATATATATATATATATATATATATATATATATATATATATATATGTATATATATGTATATATATACATATATATATATATATATATATATGTATATATATATATATATATATATATATATATATATATATATATATATATATATATATATATATATATATATATATATATATATATATATATATATATATATATATATATATATACAGTTAGCTGTATACCGTCCTTTCGTTTATATTCAGTCTGCGTTATATCTCTTATGGTGGAATATCAGCGGTCATGACAGTCTCGTGTGATAATTCGTGTTTGTGAAGTTTAAATAATCAAAGTGAATATTTAGTGGAGTGGAGAAAAGCTTGGATCAGAAAGATATATATCCAATAAATCCCACCGATCTATGTTGTTCCGGCCATGATGTCGATCGCACAAGCGTTCGACAAATCGAAGTGGACACCAAAAGTCACGGCGCTTCTCTACATAGATAGCGAAGTCGTGCTGAGGATGTTGGACGACAGTTGACGGGAACCTCGATATAATCATATATATATATATTTATATATATATATATATATATATATATATATATATATATATATATATATATATATATATATATATATATATTTTTTTTTTTTTTTTTTATTATACTTTGTCGCTGTCTCCCGCGTTTGCGAGGTAGCGCAAGGAAACAGACGAAAGAAATGCCCCCCCCCCCCCCATACACATGTATATACATACGTCCACACACGCAAATATACATACCTACACAGCTTTCCATGGTTTACCCCGGACGCTTCACATGCCTTGATTCAATCCACTGACAGCACGTCAACCCCGGTATACCACATCGCTCCAATTCACTCTATTCCTTGCCCTCCTTTCACCCTCCTGCATGTTCAGGCCCCGATCACACAAAATCTTTTTCACTCCATCTTTCCACCTCCAATTTGGTCTCCCTCTTCTCCTCGTTCCCTCCACCTCCGACACATATATCCTCTTGGTCAATCTTTCCTCACTCATTCTCTCCATGTGCCCAAACCACTTCAAAACACCCTCTTCTGCTCTCTCAACCACGCTCTTTTTATTTCCACACATCTCTCTTACCCTTACGTTACTCACTCGATCAAACCACCTCACACCACACATTGTCCTCAAACATCTCATTTCCAGCACATCCATCCTATTGCGAACAACTCTATCCATAGCCCACGCCTCGCAACCATACAACATTGCTGGAACCACTATTTCTTCAAACATACACATTTTTGCTTTCCGAGATAATGTTCTCGACTTCCACACATTCTTCAAGGCCCCCAGAATTTTCGCCCCCTCCCCCACCCTATCATCCACTTCCGCTTCCATGGTTCCATCCGCTGCCAGATCCACTCCCAGATATCTGAAACACTTCACTTCCTCCAGTTTTTCTCCATTCAAACTCACCTCCCAATTGACTTGACTCAACCCTACTGTACCTAATAACCTTGCTCTTATTCACATTTACTCTTAACTTTCTTCTTCCACACACTTTACCAAACTCAGTCACCAGCTTCTGCAGTTTCACACATGAATCAGCCACCAGCGCTGTATCATCAGCGAACAACAACTGACTCACTTCCCAAGCTCTCTCATCCACAACAGACTTCATACTTGCCCCTCTTTCCAAAACTCTTGCATTTACCTCCCTAACAACCCCATCCATAAACAAATTAAACAACCATGGAGACATCACACACCCCTGCCGCAAACCTACATTCACTGAGAACCAATCACTTTCCTCTCTTCCTACACGTACACATGCCTTATATCCTCGATAAAAACTTTTCACTGCTTCTAACAACTTTCCTCCCACACCATATACTCTTAATACCTTCCACAGAGCATCTCTATCAACTCTATCATATGCCTTCTCCAGATCCATAAATGCTACATACAAATCCATTTGCTTTTCTAAGTATTTCTCACATACATTCTTCAAAGCAAACACCTGATCCACACATCCTCTACCACTTCTGAAACCACACTGCTCTTCCCCAATCTGATGCTCTGTACATGCCTTCACCCTCTCAATCAATACCCTCCCATATAATTTACCAGGAATACTCAACAAACTTATACCTCTGTAATTTGAGCACTCACTCTTATCCCCTTTGCCTTTGTACAATGGCACTATGCACGCATTCCGACAATCCTCAGGCACCTCACCATGAGTCATACATACATTAAATAACCTTACCAACCAGTCAACAATACAGTCACCCCTTTTTTGATAAATTCCACTGCAATATCATCCAAACCTGCTGCCTTGCCGGCTTTCATCTTCCGCAAAGCTTTCACTACCTCTTCTCTATTTACCAAATCATTTTCCCTAACCCTCTCACTTTGCACACCACCTTGACCAAAACACCCTATATCTGCCACTCTATCATCAAGCACATTCAACAAACCTTCAAAATACTCACTCCATCTCCTTCTCACATCACCACTACTTGTTATCACCTCCCCATTTGCGCCCTTCACTGAAGTTCCCATTTGCTCCCTTGTCTTACGCACTTTGTTTACCTCCTTCCAGAACATCTTTTTATTCTCCCTAAAATTTAATGATACTCTCTCACCCCAATTCTCATTTGCCCTTTTTTTCACCTCTTTCACCTTTCTCTTGAACTCCTGTCTCTTTCTTTTATACATCTCCCACTCAATTGAATTTTTTCCCTGCAAAAATCGTCCAAATGCCTTTCTCTTCTCATTCACTAATACTCTTACTTCTTCATCCCACCACTCACTACCCTTTCTAATCAACCCACCTCCCACTCTTCTCATGCCACAAGCATCTTTTGCGCAATCCATCACTGATTCCCTAAATACATCCCATTCCTTCCCCACTCCCCTTACTTCCATTGTTCTCACCTTTTTCCATTCTGTACTCAGTCTCTCCTGGTACTTCCTCACACAGGTCTCCCTCCCAAGCTCACTTACTCTCACCACCTTCTTCACCCCAAGATTCATATATATATATATATATATATATATATATATATATATATATATATATATATATATATATATATGGTGGGCTAGAAGGTGCCATGTATGTCTCCTGCTTCGCCATCTTACTGCCCACATGATGGAACTTACCGCCCAAAGAAGGCAGCACTGAGCAACCCATGCCACGCATCCTTCCCCTTGTGTACGAGCACCCGCTTGGAAGACGACCAGAGCCGACCAGAGGACGACGCCGATAATTAAGAGCCATTGTAACACAAACTTCGCCAGGTGGTAGAGTGACCCGCAGTGTATCGAGATAGACTTCCCCAGAACTTTTAAAGGGGAAGTAAATGTTTATAGTTGTGTTACTGGAGTGATAGTTTTCATACATGGTGCTCTGACAAGAAAATAGTGAAATTGGAAAAGAATGTAGCTTAGACATTGAAGCTTATTCTTTCATTGAAATGTGAACAAAGGGAGCATTTTTCAAAGTGATAGAGATGGAAAGCAAAAAGGTGTTTTTCATGAATGTACTGGAAAAGTTGAGGTCTAGATAAACTTTTGGTCTGTAAGGCTTTATTATGGTGGATGACCAACTACCTACCCTCATGTATCCAAGATATAGCTGTACTTTGTATAATGAAGACAATTGAGAAACATCATAAGCCAATATTCCAGTTTCATGATAAGAGAAGTGGACCAGGCAGTATGATACAGTGGTTAAATTGATGGAAAATACTATTGACGTTTGTGTAAATAAATTTATACATTTCCCTTTTCCATAGCCAGAGGTTGAACCATTATGTGACATTCATTTTTCATTTCATTTCAAGCTAGAAGTTTCAGTTTTCTAAATTATTTCTTAAATTTTTCATATGTATGTATATATATATATATATATATATATATATATATATATATATATATATATATATATATATATATATATATATATATATATATATATATATATATATATATATATATATATATATATATATATATATATATATATATATATATATATTATCCCTGGGGATAGGGGTGAAAGAATACTTCCCACGCATTCCTCACGTGTCGAAGAAGGCGACTAGAGGGGACGGGAGCGGTGGGCCAAAATCCTCCCCTACTTGTATTTCAACTTTCTAAAAATGGGAAACAGACGGACTCACGCGGGGAGTGTTCATCCTCCTCGTAGACTCACATTGGGGTGTCTAAATGTGTGTGGATGTAACCAAGATGTGAAAAAAGGAGAGATAGGTAGTATGTTTGAGGAAAGGAACCTGGATGTTTTGGCTCTGAGTGAAACGAAGCTCAAGGTTAAAGGGGAAGAGTGGTTAGGGAATGTCTTGGGAGTAAAGTCAGGGGTTAGTGAGAGGACAAGAGCAAGGGAAGGAGTACTCCTGTACTCCTGAAACAGGAGTTGTGGGAGTATGTGATAGAATGTAAGAAAGTAAATTCTCGATTAATATGGGTAAAACTGAATGTTGATGGAGAGAGATGGGTGATTATTGGTGCATATGCACCTGGGCATGAGAAGAAAGATCATGAGAGGCAAGTGTTTTGGGAGCAGCTGAATGAGTGTGTTAGTGGTTTTGATGCACGAGACCGGGTTATAGTGATGGGTGATTTGAATGCAAAGGTGAGTAATGTGGTAGTTGAGGGAATAATTGGTATACATGGGGTGTTCAGTGTTGTAAATGGAAATGGTGAAGAGCTTGTAGATTTATGTGCTGAAAAAGGACTGGTGATTGGGAATACCTAGTTTAAAAAGCGAGATATACATAAGTATACGTATGTAAGTAGGAGAGATGGCCAGAGAGCGTTATTGGATAACGTGTTAATTGACAGGTGCGCGAAAGAGAGTTTTGGATGTTAATGTGCTGAGAGGTGCAACTGGAGGGATGTCTGATCATTATCTTGTGGAGGCTAAGGTGAAGATTTGTATGGGTTTTCAGAAAAGAAGATTGAATGTTGGGGTGAAGAGGGTGGTGAGAGTAAGTGAGCTTGGGAAGGAGACTTGTGTGGGGAAGTACCAGGAGAGACTGAGTACAGAATGGAAAAAGGTGAGATCAATAGAAGTAAGGGGAGTGGGGGAGGAATGGGATGTATTTATGGAATCAGTGATGGATTGCGCAAAAGATGCTTGTGGCATGAGAAACGTGGGAGGTGGGTTGATTAGAAAGGGTAGTGTGTGGTGGGATGAAGAAGTAAGATTATTAGTGAAAGAGAAGAGAGGTCATTTGGACGATTTTTGCAGGGAAAAAATTCAATTGAGTGGGAGATGTATAAAAGAAAGAGAGAAGGAGGTCAAGAGGAAGGTGCAAGAGGTGAAAAAGAGGGCAAATGAGAGTTGGGGTGAGAGAGTATCATTAAACTTTAGGGAGAATAAAAAGATGTTCTGGAAGGAGGTAAATAAAGTGCGTAAGACAAGGGAGCAAATTGGAACTTCATTGAAGGGAGCTAAAGGGGAGGTGATAAGAAGTAGTGGTGATGTGAGAAGGAGATGGAGTGAGTATTTTGAAGTTTGTTGAATGTATTTGATGATAGAGTGGCAGATATAGCGTGTTTTGGTCGAGGTGGTGTGTAAAAAGTGAGAAGGTTAGGGAAAATGATTTGGTAACAGAGAAGAGGTAGTAAAAGCTTTGCGGAAGATGAAAGCTGGCAAGGAAACAGGTTTGCATGGTATTGCAGTGGAATTTATTAAAAAAGGGGGTGACTGTATTGTTGACTTGTCGGTAAGGTTATTTAATGTATGTATGACTCATGGTGAGGTGCCTGATGATTGGCGGAATGCGTGCATAATGCCATTGTACAAAGGCAAAGGGGATAAGAGTGAGTGCTCAAATTACAGAGGTATAAGTTTGTTGAGTATTCCTGGTAAATTATATGGGAGGGTATTGATTGAGAGGGTGAAGGCATGTACAGAGGATCAGATTGGGGAAGAGCAATGTGGTTTCAGAAGTGGTAGAGGATGTGTGGATCAGGTGTTTGCTTTGAAGAATGTATGTTAGAAATACTTAGAAAAGCAAATGGATTTGTATGTAGCATTTATGGATCTGGAGAAGGCATATGATAGAGTTGATAGAGATGCTCTGTGGAAGGTATTAAGAATATATGGTGTGGGAGGCAAGTTGTTAGAATCAGTAAAAAGTTTTTATAGACGATGTAAGGCATGTGTACGTGTAGGAAGAGAGGAAAGTGATTGGTTCTCAGTGAATGTAGGTTTGCGGCAGGGATGTGTGATGTTTCCATGGTTGTTTAATTTGTTTATGGATGGGGTTGTTAGGGAGGTGAATACAAGAGTTTTGGAAAGAGGGGCAAGTATGAAGTCTGTTGTGAATGAAAGATCTTGGGAAGTCAGTCAGTTGTTGTTCGCTGATGATACAGCGCTGGTGGCTGATTCATGTGAGAAACTGCAGAAGCTGGTGACTGAGTTTGGTAAAGTATGTGAAAGAAGAAAGTTAAGAGTAAATATGTATAAGAGCAAGGTTATTTGGTACAGTAGGGTTGAGGGTCAAGTCAACTGGGAGTTAATTTTGAATGGAGAAAAACTGGAGTAAGTAAAGTGTTTTAGATATCTGGGAGTGGATCTGGCAGCGGATGGTACCATGGAAGCGGAAGTGAATCATTGGGTGGGGGAGGGGGCGAAAATCCCGGGAGCCTTGAAGAATGTGTGGAAGTCGAGAACACTGTCTCGGAAAGCTAAAATGGGTATGTTTGAAGGAATAGTGGTTCCAACAATGTTGTATGGTTGTGAGTCGTGGGCTATGGATAGAGTTGTGCGCAGGAGGGTGGATGTGCTGGAAATGAGATGTTTGAGGACAATGTGTGGTGTGAGGTAGTTTGATCGAGTAAGTAATGTAATGGTAAGAGAGATGTATGGAAATAAAAAGAGCGTGGTTGAGAGAGCAGAGGAGGGTGTTTTGAAATGGTTTGGGCACATGTAGAGAATGAGTGAGGAAAGATTGATCAAGAGGATATATGTGTCGGAAGTGGAGGGTACGAGGGGAAGTGGGGGACCAAATTGGAGGTGGAAAGATGGAGTGAAAAAGATTTTGAGTGATCGGGGCTTGAACATGCAGGAGGGTGAAAGGCGGGCATGGAATAGAGTGAATTGGATCGATGTGGTATACCGGGGTTGACATGCTGTCAGTGGATTGAATCGGGGCATGTGAAGCGTCTGGGGTAAACCATGGAAAGTAGTGTGGGGCCTGGATGTGGAAAGGGAGCTGTGGTTGCGGGAATTATATGCATGACAGCTAGAGACTGAGTGTGAACGAATGGGGCCTTTGTCGATTTTTCCTAGCGCTACCTCGCACATACGAGGGGGGAGGGGGATGGTAGTCCATGTGTGGCGAGGTGGCGATGGGAATGAATAAAGGCAGACAGTGTGAATTGTGTGCATGGGTGTATATGTGTATGTCTGTGTAATATATATATATATATATATATATATATATATATATATATATATATATATATATATATATATATATATATATATATGGTGTGGGAGGCAAGTTGTTAGAAGCAGTGAAAAGTTTTTATCGAGGATGTAAGGCATGTGTACGTGTAGGAAGAGAGGAAAGTGATTGGTTCTCAGTGAATGTAGGTTTGCGGCAGGGGTGTGTGATGTCTCCATGGTTGTTTAATTTGTTTATGGATGGGGTTGTTAGGGAGGTAAATGCAAGAGTCTTGGAAAGAGGGGCAAGTATGAAGTCTCTTGGGGATGAGAGAGCTTGGGAAGTGAGTCAGTTGTTGTTCGCTGATGATACAGCGCTGGTGGCGGATTCATGTGAGAAACTGCAGAAGCTGGTGACGGAGTTTGGTAAAGTGTGTGGAAGAAGAAAGTTAAGAGTAAATGTGAATAAGAGCAAGGTTATTAGGTACAGTAGGGTTGAGGGTCAAGTCAATTGGGAGGTGAGTTTGAATGAAGAAAAACTGGAGGAAGTGAAGTGTTTTAGATATTCTGGGAGTGGATCTGTCAGCGGATGGAACCATGGAATGGGAAGTGGATCATAGGGTGGGGGAGGGGGAGAAAATTTTGGGAGCCTTGAAAAATGTGTGGAAGTCGAGAACATTATCTCGGAAAGCAAAAATGGGTATGTTTGAAGGAATAGTGATTCCAACAATGTTGTATGGTTGCGAGGCGTGGGCTATGGATAGAGTTGTGCGCAGGAGGATGGATGTGCTGGAAATGAGATGTTTGAGGACAATGTGTGGTGTGAGGTGGTTTGATCGAGTAAGTAACGTAAGGGTAAGAGAGATGTGTGGAAATAAAAAGAGCGTGGTTGAGAGAGCAGAAGAGGGTGTTTTGAAATGGTTTGGGCACATGGAGAGAATGAGTGAGGAAAGATTGACCAAGAGGATATATGTGTCGTAGGTGGAGGGAACGAGGAGAAGAGGGAGACCAAATTGGAGGTGGAAAGATGGAGTGAAAAGGATTTTGTGTGATCGGGGCCTGAACATGCAGGAGGGTGAAAGGAGGGCAAGGAATAGAGTGAATTGGAGCGATGTGGTATACAGGGGTTGACGTGTTGTCGGTGGATTGAATCAAGGCATGTGAAGCGTCCGGGGTAAACCATGGAAAGCTGTGTAGGTATGTATATTTGCGTGTGTGGACGTGTGTATGTACATGTGTATGGGGGGGTTGGGCCATTTCTTTCGTCTGTTTCCTTGCGCTACCTCGCAACCGCGGGAGACAGCGACGAGGTATAAAAAAAAAAAAAAAAAAAAAAAAAAAAATATATATATATATATATATTATATACAGTAGGGTTTAGGGTCAAATCAATTGGGTGGTGAGTTTGAATGGAGAAAAACTGGAGGAATTAAAGTGTTTTAGATATCTGAGAGTGGGTCTGGCAGCGGATGGAACCATGGAAGCGGAAGTGAATCATTGGGTGGGGGTGGGGGCAAAAATTCTGGTAGCCTTGAAGAATGTTTGGAAGTCGAGAACGTTATCTCGGGAAGCAAAAATGGGTATTTTTGAAGGAATAGTGGTTCCAACAATGTTGTATGGTTACGAGGCGTGGGCTATGGATAGAATCGTAAGCAGGAGGATGTATGTGCTGGAAATGAGATGTTTCAGGAATATGTGGTGTGAGGTGGTTTGATCGAGTATGTAATGTAAGGGTAAGAGAGATGTGTGGAAATAAAAAGAGCGTGGGTGAGAGAGCAGAAGAGGGTGTTTTGAAATGATTTGGTCACATGGAGAGAATGAGTGAGGAAAGATTGACCAAGAGGATATATGTGTCAGAGGTGGAGGGAACGAGAAGTGGGAGACTTAATTGGAGGTGGAAAGATGGAATGAAAAAGCTTTTGAGTTATCGGGGCCTGAACATGCAGGAGGGTGAAAGGAGTGCAAGGAATAGAGTGACTGGAACGATGTCGTATACCGGGTCGACGTGCTGTCAATGGATTTAACTGGGGCATGTGAAGAGTGTGAGCGAATGGGGTATTTGTTGTCTTTTCCCTGGCGATGGGAATGAATAAAGGCATGCAGTGTGAATTGTGTGCATGGGTATATATGTATGTGTCTGTGTGTGTATATATATGTGTACATTGAGATGTATAGGTATGTATATTTGCGTGTGTGGACGTGTATGTATATACATGTGCATGTGGGTGGGTTGGGCCATTTCTTTCGTCTGTTTCTTTGCGCTGCCTCGCAAACGCGGGAGAGAGCGACAAAGCAAAATAGATATAAAAAAATTAATAAATAAATATATATATATATATATATATACATATATATATATATATATATATATATATATATATATATATATATATATATATATATATTTTTTTTATACTTTGTCGCTGTCTCCCGCGTTTGCGAGGTAGCGCAAGGAAACAGACGAAAGAAATGGCCCAACCCCCCCCATACACATGTGCATACACACGTCCACACACACAAATATACATACCTACACAGCTTTCCATGGTTTACCCCAGACGCTTCACATGCCTTGATTCAATCCACTGACAGCACGTCAACCCCTGTATACCACATCGCTCCAATTCACTCTATTCCTTGCCCTCCTTTCACCCTCCTGCATGTTCAGGCCCCGATCACACAAAATCCTTTTCACTCCATCTTTCCACCTACAATTTGGTCTCCCTCTTCTCCTCGTTCCCTCCACCTCCGACACATATATCCTCTTGGTCAATCTTTCCTCACTCATTCTCTCCATGTGCCCAAACCATTTCAAAACACCCTCTTCTGCTCTCTCCACCACGCTCTTTTTATTTCCACACATCTCTCTTACCCTTACGTTACTTACTCGATCAAACCACCTCACACCACACATTGTCCTCAAACATCTCATTTCCAGCACATCCATCCTCCTACGCACACCTCTATCCATAGCCCACGCCTCGCAACCATACAACATTGTTGGAACTACTATTCCTTCAAACATACCCATTTTTGCTTTCCGGGATAATGTTCTCGACTTCCACACATTTTTCAAGGCTCCCAAAATTTTCGCCCCCTCCACCACCCTATGATCCACTTCCGCTTCCATGGTTCCATCCGCTGACAGATCCACTCCCAGATATCTAAAACACTTCACTTCCTCCAGCCTCTCACCATTCAAACTCACCTCCCAATTGACTTGACCCTCAACCCTACTGTACCTAATAACCTTGCTCTTATTGACATTTACTCTTAACTTTCTTCTTCCACACACTTTACCAAACTCCGTCACCAGCTTCTGCAGTTTCTCACATGAATCCGCCACCAGCGCTGTATCATCAGCGAACAACAACTGACTCACTTCCCAAGCTCTCTCATCCCCAACAGACTTCATACTTGCCCCTCTTTCCAAAACTCCCGCATATATATATATATATATATATATATATATATATATATATATATATATATATATATATATATATATATATATATATATATATATATATATATATAAGAGCAAGGTTATTAGGTACAGTAGGGTTGAGGGTCAAGTCAATTGGGAGGTGAGTTTGAATGGAGAAAAACTGGAGGAAGTGAAGTGTTTTAGATATCTGGGAGTGGATCTGTCACCGGATGGAACCATGGAAGCGGAAGTGGATCATAGGGTGGGGGAGGGGGCGAAAATTTTGGGAGCCTTGAAAAATGTGTGGAAGTCGAGAACATTATCTCGGAAAGCAAAAATGGGTATGTTTGAAGGAAAAGTGGTTCCAACAATGTTGTATGGTTGCGAGGCGTGGGCTATGGATAGAGTTGTGCGCAGGAGGATGGATGTGCTGGAAATGAGATGTTTGAGGACAATGTGTGGTGTGAGGTGGTTTGATCGAGTAAGTAACGTAAGGGTAAGAGAGATGTGTGGAAATAAAAAGAGCGTGGTTGAGAGAGCAGAAGAGGGTGTTTTGAAATGGTTTGGGCACATGGAGAGAATGAGTGAGGAAAGATTGACCAAGAGGATATATGTGTCGGAGGTGGAGGGAACGAGGAGAAGAGGGAGACCAAATTGGAGGTGGAAAGATGGAGTGAAAAAGATTTTGTGTGATCGGGGCCTGAACATGCAGGAGGGTGAAAGGAGGGCAAGGAATAGAGTGAATTGGAGCGATGTGGTATACAGGGGTTGACGTGCTGTCAGTGGATTGAATCAAGGCACGTGAAGCGTCTGGGGTAAACCATGGAAAGCTGTGTAGGTATGTATATTTGCGTGTGTGGACGTGTGTATGTACATGTGTATGGGGGGGGGGGCCATTTCTTTCGTCTGTTTCCTTGCGCTACCTCGCAAACGCGGGAGAAAGCGACAAAGTATAAAAAAAAAAAAAAAAAAAATATATATACATACATATATATATATCACTGGGATAGGGGATTAAGAATACTTCCCACGTATTCCCTGCGTGTCGTAGAAGGCGACTAAAAGGGGAGGGAGCGGGGGGGCTGGAAATCCTCCCCTCTCTTTTTTTTTAAATTTTTCAAAAGAAGGAACAGAGGGGGCCAGGTGAGGGCCCAGTCGTCTGTTCCTAACGCTACCTCGCTAACGTGGGAAATGGCGAATAGTTAAAAAAATAAATAAAAAAAAAAAAAAAATATATATATATATATATATATTTTTTCCTTTGTCGCTGTCTCCCGCGTTTGCGAGGTAGCGCAAGGAAACAGACGAAAGAAATGGCCCAACCCACTCCCATACACATGTATATACATACACGTCCAGACACGCAAATATACGTACCTACACAGCTTTCCATGGTTTACCCCAGACGCTTCACATGCCCTGATTCAATCCACTGACAGCACGTCAACCCCGGTATACCACATCGATCCAATTCACTCTATTCCATGCCCTCCTTTCACCCTCCTGCATGTTCAGGCCTCGATCACACGAAATCTTTTTCACTCCATCTTTCCACCTCCAATATGGTTTGCCACTTCTCTTTCCCTCCACCTCCGGCACATATATCCTCTTGGTCAATCTTTCCTCACTCATTCTCTCCATGTGCCCAAACCATTTCAAAACACCCTCTTCTGCTCTCTCAACCATGCTCTTTTTATTTCCACACATCTCTCTTACCCTTATGTTACTTACTCGATCAAACCACCTCACACCACATGTCCTCAAACATCTCATTTCCAGCACATCCATCCTCCTGCGCACAACTCTATCCTTAGCCCACGCCTCGCAACCATACAACATTGTTGGAACCACTATTCCTTCAAACACACCCATTTTTTCTTTCCGAGATAATGTTCTCGACTTCCACACATTCTTCAAGGCTTCCAGGATTTTCACCCCTCCCCACCCTATGATCTAATTCTGCTTCCATTGTTCCATACGCTGCCAGATCCACTCCCAGATATCTAAAACACTTTACTTCCTCCAGTTTTTCTCCATTCAAACTTACCTCCCAATTGACTTGACCCTCAACCCTACTGTACCTAATTACCTTGCTCTTTTTCACATTTACTCTTAACTTTCTTCTTTCACACACTTTACCAATCTCAGTCACCAGCTTCAGCAGTTTCTCACATGAATCAGCCACCAGTGCTGTATCATCACCGAACAACAACTGACTCACTTCACAAGCTCTCGTATCCCCAACAGACTTCATACTTGCCCCTCTTTCCAAAACTCTTGCAATCACCTCCCTAACAACCCCAACCATAAACAAATTAAACAACCATGGAGACATCACACACCCCTGCCGCAAACCTACATTCAGTGAGAACAAATTACATTCCTCTCTTCCTACACGTACACATGCCTTACATCCTCGATAAAAACTTTTCACTGCTTCTAACAACTTGCCTCCAACACCATATATTCTTAATACCTTCCATAGAGCATCTCTATCATCTCTATCATACAAATCCATTTGCTTTTCTAAGTATTTCTCATATACATTCTTCAAAGCAAACACATGATCCACACATCCTCTACCACTTCTGAAACCACACTGCTCTTCCCCAATCTGATGCTCTGTATATGCCTTCACCCTCTCAATCAATACCCTCCCATATAATTTACAAGGAATACTCAACAAACTTATACCTCTGTAATTTGAGCACTCACTCTTATCTCCTTTGCCTTTGTTCAATGGCACTATGCACGCATTCCGACAATCCTCAGGCACCTCACCATGAGTCATACATTCATTAAATAACCTTACCAACCAGTCAATAATACAGTCACCCCCTTTTTTAATAAATTCCACTGCAATACCATACAAACCTGCTGCTTTGCCGGCTTTCATCTTCCGCAAAGCTTTTACTACCTCTTCTCTGGTTACCAAATCATTTTCCCTAACCCTCTCACTTTGCACACCACCTCGACCAAACACCCTATATCTGCCACTCTATCATCAAACACATTCAACAAACCTTCAAAATACTCACTCCATCTCCTTCTCACATCACCACTACTTGTTATCACCTCCCCATTTGCGCCCTTCACTGAAGTTCCCATTTGCTCCCTTGTCTTACGCACTTTATTTACCTCCTTCCAGAACATCTTTTTATTCTCCCTAAAATTTAATGATACTCTCTCACCCCAACTCTCATTTGCCCTCTTTTTCACCTCTTGCACCTTTCTCTTGACCTCCAGTCTCTTTCTTTTATACGTCTCTCAGTCAATTACATTTTTTCCCTGCAAAAATCGTCCAAATGATTCTCTCATCTCTTTCACTAATAATCTTACTTCTTCATCTCACCACTCACTACCCTTTCTAATCAACCCACCTCCCACTCTTCTCATGCCACAAGCATCTTTTGCGCAATCCATCACTGATTCCCTAAATACATCCCATTCCTCCCCCACTCCCCTTAATTCCATTGTTCTCACCTTTTTCCATTCTGTACTCACTCTCTCCAGGTACTTCCTCACACAAGTCTCCTTCCCAAGCTCACTTACTCTCACCACCCTCTTCACCCCAACATTCACTCTTTTTTTCTGAAAACCCATACAAATCTTCACCTTAGCCTCCACAAGATAATGATCAGACATCCCTCCAGTTGTACCTCTCAGCACATTAACATCCAAAAGTCTCTCTTTCACGCGCCTGTCAATTAACATGTAATCCAATAACGCCCTCTGTCCATCTCTCCTACTTACATACGTATACTTATGTATATCTCGCTTTTTAAACCAGGTATTCCCGATCACCAGTCCTTTTTCAGCACATAAATCTACAAGCTCTTCACCATTTCCATTTACAACACTGAACACCCCATGTATACCAATTATTCCCTCAACTGTTACATTACTCACCTTTGCATTCAAATCACCCATCACTATAACTCGGTCTCGTGCATCAAAGCCACTTACACACTCATCCAGCTGCTCCCAAAAGACTTGCCTCTCATGATCTTTCTTCTCATGCCCAGCTGCATATGCACCAATAATCACCCATCTCTCTCCATCAACTTTCAGTTTTATCCATATTAATTGAAAATTTACTTTCTTACATTCTATCACATACTCCCACAACTCCTGTTTCAGGAGTACCGCTACTCCCCTTGCTATTGTCCTCTCACTAACCCCTGACTTTACTCCCAAGACATTCCCAAACCACTCTTCCCCTTTACCCTTGAGCTTCGTTTCACTCAGAGCCAAAACATCCAGGTTCCTTTCATCAAACATACTACCTATCTCTCCTTTTTTCACATTTTGGTTACATCCACAGACATTTAGACACCCCAATCTTAGCCTTCGAGGAGGATGAGCACTCCCCGCGTGACTTCTTCTTCTGTTTCCCATTTTAACAAGTTAAAAAATACAAGGAGGGTATGATTTCTGGCCCCCCGCTCCCGTCCCCTCTAGTCGCCTTCTATATATATACATAAATATATATATATATATATATATATATATATATATATATATATATATATATATATATATATATATATATATATATATATATATATATATATATATATATATATATACATACGTGTATATATATATATATATATATATATATATATATATATATATATATATATATATATATATATATATATATATATATATATATATATATATATATATATATAAATATATAAATATATATATATATATAAATATATTACTACCATTATTATTTTGCTTTGTCGCTGTCTCCCGCGTTTGTGAGGTAGCGCAAGGAAACAGACGAAAGAAATGGCCCAACTCACCCCTATACACAGGTATATACATACATGTCCACTCACGCAAATATACATACCTATACATCTCATTGTACACATATATATATATACACACACACACACATACATACATACCCATGCACACAATTCACTCTGTCTGCCTTTATTCATTCCCAACGCCACCTCGCCACACATGGAATAACATCCCCCTCCCCCCTCACGTGTGCGAGGTAGCGTTAGGAAAAGACAACAGAGGCCCCATTCGTTCACACTCAGTCTCTAGCTGTCATGCAATAATTCCCGAAACCACAGCTCCCTTTCCACATCCAGGCCCCACACAACTTTCCATGGTTTACCCCAGACGCTTCACATGCCCTGATTCAATCCACTGATAGTACGTCGACCCTGGTATACCACATCGATGCAATTCACTCTATTCCTTGCCCGCCTTTCACCCTCCTGCATGTTCAGGCCCCGATCACTCAAAATCTTTTTCACTTCATCTTTCCACCTCCAATTTGGTCTCCCACTTTTCCTCGTTCCCTCCATCTCCGACACATATATCCTCTTGGTCAATCTTTCCTCACTCATTTTCTCCCTGTGACCAAACCATTTCAAAACACCCTCTTCCGCTCTCTCAGCAACGCTCTTTTTATTTCCACACATCTCTCTTACCATTACATTACTTACTCGATCAAACCACCTCACACGACACATTGTCCTCAAACATCTCATTTCCATCACATCCACCCACCTGCCCACAGCTCTATCCACAGCCCACGCGTCGCAACCATACAATATTGTTGGAACCACTATTCCTTCAAACATACCCATTTTTGGTTTCCGAGATAATGTTTTCGACTTCCAAACATTCTTCAAGGCTCCCAGGATTTTCGCCCCCTCCCCCACCCTATGATCCACTTCCGCTTCCATGGTTCCATCCGCTGCCAGATCCACTCCCATATATCTAAAACACTTTAATTCCTCCAGTTTTTCTCCATTGAAACTTACCTCCCAATTGACTTGACCCTCACCCCTACTGTACCTGATAACCTTGCTCTTATTCACATTTACTCTTAACTTTCTTCTTTCACACACTTTACCAAACTCAGTTACCAGCTTGTGCAGTTTCTCACATGAATCAGGCACCAGCGCTGTATCATCAGCGAACAACAACTGACTCACATCCCAAGCTCTCTCATCCACAACAGACTTCATATTTACTCCTCTTTCGAAAAAGCTTGCATTCACCTCCCTAACAACCCCATCCATAAACAAATTAAAAAACCATGGAGACATCACACACCCCTGCCGGAAACCTACATACACTGAGAACCAATCACTTTCCTCTCCTCCTACACTTACACATGCCTTATATCCTCGATAAAAACTTTTCACTGCTTCTAACAACTTGCCTCCCACACCATATATTCTTAATATCTTCCACAGAGAATCTCTATCAACTCTATCATATGCCTTCTCCAGATCCATAAATGCTACATACAAATCCATTTGCTTTTCTAAGTATTTCTCACACACATTCTTCAAAGCAAACACCTGATCCACACATCCTCTACCACTTCTGAAACCACACTGCTCTTCCCCACTCTGATGCTCTGTACATATATATATATATATATATATATATATATATATATATATATATATATATATATATATATATGTATGTATATATATATATATATATATATATATATATATATATATATATATATATATATTTTTCTTTTTTTTTTTTGCTTTGTCGCTGTTTCCCGCGTTTGCGAGGTAGCGCAAGGAAACAGACGAAAGAAATGGCCCAACCCACCCCCATACACATGCCTTGATTCAATCCACTGACATCACGTCAACCCCGGTATACCACATCGCTCCAATTCACTCTATTCTTTGCCCTCCTTTCACCCTCCTGCATGTTCAGGCCCCGATCACACAAAAATCTTTTTCACTCCATCTTTCCACCTCCAATTTGGTCTCCCTCTTCTCCTCGTCCCCTCCACCTCCGACACATATATCCTCTTGGTCAATCTTTCCTCACTCATTCTCTTCATGTGACCAAACCATATCAAAACACCCTCTTCTGCTCTCTCAACCACGCTCTTTTTATTTCCACACATCTCTCTTACCCTTACGTTACTTACTCGATCAAACCACCTCAAACCACACATTGTCCTCAAACATCTCATTTCCAGCACATCCATCCTCTTGCGCACAACTCTATCCATAGTCCACGCCTCGCAACCATACAACATTGTTGGAACCACTATTCCTTCAAACATACCCATTTTTGCTTTCCGAGATAATGTTCTCGACTTCCACACATTCTTCAAGGCTCCCAGGATTTTCGCCCCCTCCCCCACCCTATGATCCACTTCCGCTTCCATGGTTCCATCCGCTGCCAGATCCACTCCCAGATATCTAAAACACTTCACTTCCTCCAGATTTTCTCCATTCAAACTCACCTCCTAATTGAATTGACCCTCAACCCTGCTATACCTAATAACCTTGCTCTTATTCACATTTACTCTTAACTTTCTTCTTTCACACACTTTACCAAACTCAGTCACCAGCTTCTGCAGTTTCTCACATGAATCAGCCAGCAGCGCTGTATCATCAGCGAACAACAACTGACTCACTTCCCAAGCTCTCTCATCCCCAACAGACTTCATACTTGCCCCTCTTTCCAAAACTCTTGCATTCACCTCCCTAACAACCCCATCCATAAACAAATTAAACAACCATGGAGACATCACACAACCCTGCCGCAAACCTACATTCACTGAGAACCAATCACTTTCCTCTCTTCCTACACGTACACATGCCTTACATCCTCGATAAAAACTTTTCACTGCTTCTAACAACTTGCCTCCCACACCATATATTCTTAATACCTTCCACAGAGCATCTCTATCAACTCTATCATATGCCTTCTCCAGATCCATAAATGCTGCATACAAATCCATTTGCTTTTCTAAATATTTCTCACATACATTCTTCAAAGCAAACACCTGATCCACACATCCTCTACCACTTCTGAAACCACACTGCTCTTCCCCAATCTGATGCTCTGTATATGCCTTCACCCTCTCAATCAATACCCTCCCATATAATTTGCCAGGAATACTCAACAAACTTATACCTCTGTAATTTGAGCACTCACTCTTATCCCCTTTGCCTTTGTACAATGGCACTATGCACGCATTCCGCCAATCCTCAGGCACCTCACCATGAGTCATACATACATTAAATAACCTTACCAACCAGTCAACATTACAGTCACCCCCTTTTTTAATAAATTCCACTGCAATACCATCCAAACCTGCTGCCTTGCCGGCTTTCATCTTCCGCAAAGCTTTTACTACCTCTTCTCTGTTTACCAACTCATTTTCCCTAACCCTCGCACTTTGCACACCACCTGGGCCAAAACACCCTATATCTGCCACTCTATCATCAAACCCATTCAACAAACCTTCAAAATACTCACTCGATCTCCTTTTCACATCACCACTACTTGTTATCACCTCCCCATTTGCGCCCTTCACTGAAGTTCCCATCTGCTCCCTTGTCTTATATATATATATATATATATATATATATATATATATATATATATATATATATATATATATATATATATATATATATATATATATATATATATATATATATATATATATATATATATATATATATATATATATATATATATATATATATATATATATATATATATATATATATATATATATATATATATATATATATATATATATATATATATATATATATATATATATATATATATATATATATATATATATATATATATATATATATATATATATATATATATATATATATATATATATATATATATATATATATATATATATATATATATATATATATATATATATATATATATATATATATATATATATATATATATATATATATATATATATATATATATATATATATATATATATATATATATATATATATATTATCCCTCGGGATACAGGAGAAAGAATACTTCCCACGTATTCCCTGCGTGTCGTACAAGGCGGACTAAAAGGGAAGGGAGCGGGGGCTGGATATCCTCGCCTCTCATTTTCTTTTAATTTTACAAAAGAAGTAACAGAGAAGGGGGTCAGGTGAGGATATTCCCTCAAAGGCCCAGTCCTCTGTTCTTAACGCTACCTCGCTAATGCGGGAAATGGCGAATAGTATGGAAATGGAAATATATATATATATATATATATATATATATATATATATATATATATATATATATATATATATATATATATATATATATATATTTTCTTTCTTTTAAACTATTCACCATTTCCCGCGTTAGCGAGGTAGCGTTAAGAACAGTGGACTGGGCCTTTTTTGGAATATCCTCACCTGGCCCCCTCTGTTCCTTCTTTTGGAAAATTAAAAAAAAAACGAGAGGGGAGGATTTCCAGCCCCCCGCTCCCTACCCTTTTAGTCGCCTTCTACGACACGCAGGGAATACGTGGGAAGTACTCTTAATCCCCTATCCCTAGGGATATATATATATATATATATATATATATATATATATATATATATATATATATATATATATATATATATATATATATATATATATATATATATATGTATATATGTGAATAAGAGCAAGGTTATTAGGTACAGTAGGGTTGAGGGTCAAGTCAATTGGGAGGTGAGTTTGAATGGAGAAAAACTGGAGGAAGTGAAGTGTTTTAGATATCTGGGAGTGGATCTGTCAGCGGATGGAACCATGGAAGCGGAAGTGGATCATAGGGTGGGGGAGGGGGCGAAAATTTTGGGAGCCTTGAAAAATGTGTGGAAGTCGAGAACATTATCCCGGAAAGCAAAAATGGGTATGTTTGAAGGAATAGTAGTTCCAACAATGTTGTATGGTTGCGAGGCGTGGGCTATGGATAGAGTTGTGCGCAGGAGGATGGATGTGCTGGAAATGAGATGTTTGAGGACAATGTGTGGTGTGAGGTGGTTTGATCGAGTAAGTAACGTAAGGGTAAGAGAGATGTGTGGAAATAAAAAGAGCGTGGTTGAGAGAGCAGAAGAGGGTGTTTTGAAATGGTTTGGGCACATGGAGAGAATCAGTGAGGAAAGATTGACCAAGAGGATATATGTGTCGGAGGTGGAGGGAACGAGGAGAAGAGGGAGACCAAATTGGAGGTGGAAAGATGGAGTGAAAAGGATTTTGTGTGATCGGGGCCTGAACATGCAGGAGGGTGAAAGGAGGGCAAGGAATAGAGTGAATTGGAGCGATGTGGTATACAGGGGTTGACGTGCTGTCAGTGGATTGAATCAAGGCATGTGAAGCGTCCGGGGTAAACCAAGGAAAGCTGCGTAGGTATGTATATTTGCGTGTGTGGACGTGTGTGTGTACATGTGTGTGGGGGGGGGGGTTGGGCCATTTCTTTCGTCTGTTTCCTTGCGCTACCTCGCAAACGCGGGAGACAGCGACAAAGTATAAAAAAAAAAAAAAAAAAAAATATGTATATATATATATATATATATATATATATATATATATATATATATATATATATATATATATATATATATATATATATATATATATATATATATATATATATATATATATATATATATATATATATATATATATATATATATATTGAAAGTATACTTCCCACGCATTCCTCACGTGTCGTAGAGGGCAACTAATGGGGACGGGGGCGTGGTGTTGGGAACCATCTCATCCTTGTATTTTAACATGCTAAAAGGGGAAACAGGAGTTACGCGGGGAGTGCTCATCCTCCTCGAAGGCTCCAATTGAGTTGTCTAAATGTTTGTGGATGTAACCAAATGAGAAAAAAGGAGAGATAGGTAGTATGTTTGAGGAAAGGAACCTTGATGTTTTGGCTCTGAGTCAAACGGAGCTCAAGGGTAAAGGGGAAGAGTGGTTTGGGAATGTCTTGTGAGTAAAGTCAGGGTATAGTGAGAGGAGAAGAGCAAGGGAAGAAGTAGCACTACTCCTGAAATAGGAGTGGTAGGAATATGTGATAGAGTGTAAGAAAGTAAACTCTAGATTAATATAGGTAAAACTGAAAGCGGATGGAGAGGGATGGGTGATTATTGGTGCATATGCACCTGGGCATGAGAAGAAAGATCATGAGAGGCAAGTGTTTTGGGAGCAGCTGAGTGATTGTGCTAGTATATTTTACGCACGAGACTGGGTTAAAGTGATGGGTGATTTGAATGCAAAGGTGAGTAATGTGGCGTTTGAGGGAATAGTTCGTATACATGGGGTATTCAGTGGTGTAAATGAAAATGGTGAAGAGTTTGTAGATTTCTGTGCTGAAAAGTGACTGATGACTGGGAATACCTGGTTTAAAAAGAGAGATATACCTAAGTATACATATGTAAGTAGGAGAGATGGCCAGAGAGCGTTATTGGATTCCATGTTAATTGATAGGCACGCGAAAGAGAGACTTCTGGATGTAAATGTGCTGAGAGGTGCAACTGGAGGGATGTTTGATCATTATCTTGTGGAAGCTAAGGTGAAGATTTGTAAAGGTTTTCAGAAGAGAAGAGAGAACGTTGGGGTGAAAAGAGTGGTGACAGTAATTGAGTTTGGGAAGGAGACTTGTTTGAGGAAGTACCAGGAGAGCTTGAGTACAGAATGGCAAAAGTTGAGAATAATGGACATAAGGGGAGTGGGGAGTAATGGGAGGTATTTAGGGAAGCAGTGATGGTTTGCGCAAAAGATGCTTGTGGCATGAAAAGCGTAGGAGCTGAGCAGATTGAAGAATGGATGTGAGAAACACTTAGAAAAGCAAATGGATTTGTATGTATCATTTATGGAGGCGGTTAGCTTTCCCGCCTTTTGCAGAGATGTCCCTGGATCGATCCTGGCTGTTGGAGGTTTGTATGTTCTATGATGGTGCGCGTTCATGTGCACTTTATTTATATTCATATACCTCCGCGTTGTACAGTTAGGTTCGATAAAATCCTATCTACTGCGGTTTCGGTGCCTTACACATAGCAGCTGGAGACTGAGTTTGAACGAAAGTGGCCATTGTTGTTTTTTCCTAGCGCTACCTCCGTCTTGCGCGGAGGGGAGGGAGGTGCCATTTTATATATGGCGGGGTGGCTACGGGAATGGATAAAGGAAGCAGGTATGAATATGTACTTGTGTATATATGTATATGTCTGTGTATGTATATGTATGTATACGTTGAAATGTGTAGGTATATATATGTGCGTGTGTGGGTGTTTATACATTTGTATGCGAGTGAGTTGGGCCATTCTTTCGTCTGTTTCCTTGCGCTATCTCGGTAACGCCGGAGACAGCGACTAAATATGATAAAAAATGATATATGTATATATGTTGAATTGTCACAATTTCGCGCGTGATGAAGTATATTCCTACAAGTCCTCGGGGAAATGAAACACGATAAGTTCCCAAGTGCAATTTCCTGTAGTAATCACATCATCAGGTGAGATACAAGAAAGTATAAGTCAGTTTATATACAACGTAGAAGCGTAGCTAGGAAGCCATTTGTTAAACAAGTGACTGTCTAGATGGAGATCGGTTGCGTCCAAGACAAACAACTAGCGTATCATAAACTTATTTTATGGACAAGAAGGGGAAAAATTTACAAATTTTATGAACAATAAAGCTATCCAATTTAGATAGACCTTCACTAATATTAATGTTCTTTGTGTATTTGATAATAGAAGGTTCAATGATATTTCTCGGGGTACTCTAGTTAGAGTTAACAGATGAGATGGGATTACTCCAGTCAGTACAATAATCATAGTTTTTGATTTGATTGAACAAGGTATTTGATTCTTGTCTTGCTCTTATACTATATTTATGTTGCTTAAGTCTATCAGAAAGGTCCGTATTAGTCTGCCCAACATTAAACTTATCACAATTTCTACATGGCACTTTATAGATGCATACAGGAGAACTTTTTGATAAGTTCCTGATTAAGATATTCTTTATTGTATTATTTTTGTTGAAGTCAACTTTTACATTAAAGGATATAAGCAACATGGAAAGTAAAATAAGATGATTATTAAAAGGGAGAACTAAAAGATTCTTGGTGTCAATGGGAGGTTTGGGTTTAACTCTATGAAATGATTTCTTTGCAAGATTAAGGGATTCATCAATGAAAGATCAAGAATACTTCAAAGTACTTTTATCTGAGAAGATATATTCTACTGGATTCAAGTTAAAGTACCCTTGGTCTCCCGCATCTTCTTCCCTCCACCTCTGACACACATATCCTCTTTGTCAATCTTTCCTCGCTCATTCTCTCCATGTGCCCAAACCATTTCAAAACACCCTCTTCTGCTCTCTCAACCACACTCTTTTTATCATGACACATCTCTCTTAACCTTTCATTTCTTACTCGATCAAACCACCTCACACCACATATTGTCCTGAACATTTTATTTCCAACACATCCACCCTCATCCGTACAACTCTATCTATAGCCCATGTCTCGTAACCTTATATAATTTTTGGAGCTACTATTTCTTGAAACATACCAATTTCTGCTCTCTGAGATAACGTTCTTTCCTTCCACACGTTCTTCATCGCCTCCGAAACATTCGCCCCCTCCCCATCCCTGTGACTCACTTCCTCTTCCATGGATCCATTCGATGCTAAAGCTACTCCCAGATCTCTAAAGCGCTTCACTTCCTCAAATTTTTCTCCATTCAAACTTACATCCCAATCAACTCTTCTCGATGAGGAAGATCTTACAGAACATCACTATTTGTATGATAGATAACCCTGGTCACTTGCTGAGTACAGCTAGCCATCTTGATCTTGAGTTTTCTGTTGCTCTAGCATGACTAAGAGCCCCTACATATCTAGATTTATTCATTAGTTCTTTAGGTGTCTTTCCCCTTCTTGGCCCATGATGATATAGCCTGTGATTCATGGAGGGTAAGCACGTATCGAAACTATATGCTTATCTTACATATATCCTCATCTAGGAAAAAGATTTTCCTCTTGAGCGTAATATTTCGTACTTCATTCTTAATTCACTCCCTGTATATTTGTGAAATAGAATGGGATGTTCCTTTGACTTATTAACTGGGAGAGACGAACATTGTAAATCTGGAAACTTCATAACTTTACTCATCCTTCAATGATTGTCCCGGGTGATCAATTTTGCTTCTTTTGTGTATTTCAAAAACAGCTCGACACCTGTTTTTCGCATGTCTCTTCTGCGCTGTTTGCCTTTGTTCTCATACTTTTCCACACTTTCCCTTGACCCACTTTTAAAATATTCCCCGAATATCCAATTCTATAACTTACTACGTTTACTTCTCTACGTTTTTTAGGGGTAGCACATAATCTGTTATAACATTGCTTTATACCCATTTGCCTTCTTATATACATTTGTCTTCTTCACATCTTACACTTCATGTTTAAGACTTCACAGGTTCTTTCTTTACGTCTATTATACGTCGCCTTTGTGACCGTATGAGCATGCGTTTGGTGACTGTCAGTCTATGTAGGTGCAACTGTGAGTACGTGAAATGGAAATGTGATGACAGATTCAAAGCGGAGGTGAAATTTCAGTTGAGGGTTACCCGAGTCGCTACTGCACACCTAGGGAGGTCTTGGTGTGAGCTGGAGCCACAGGTAAGGGTCGCCCGCCGCTCTCCTGCACTGCTGCCGTGGAGGTTATATATGATGGGGGGTAGGGGTTCTGAAATAAAGGTGCTCGTCACACTCCTGCAGTGCTTACTAGGAGGCTACAGTGATGGAGGAGGTCACAGGTAAGGTCCGCCAGCCGTGCTCCTCCATTGCTGCCGGGGCGGCCATGGTGGGGACGGGGTTGGGGTCACAGGCAAGAGTCGACTGACGCATGACTGTCGGTCAGACTATTGCAGGGTTGGGGCCCACGGCTGAGGGATGCCTATTACACAGCAACACCCATGCCAGTCAGGTGAGGGCCATCCAACACACCGCTGTGTTGTTGCTGTCCCTTTCCCTTCATACTCAGTGCTTTATTGCTTAAAGTCCGGGCGCGGCTGTGTAAATGCTTGCCTTTGTGATAACTCGGTACCATAGGAAAACGCTTGCACTGTGCCCTATTCTACTGAACTAGGAATTCCCTGCCTTATTCCACCCCAACCTAAACTACTGCTTCAGGTGATCACTATATTTCCTTCTCACATGTCTTGCCTCCCATTTATTATAGTTCTCGGCGTCCCCTCCTCATGTCCTACAGCTTGCTACCTTAACTTCTAACAACCACTGCCCCATCATCCTTTGCAATAGCGCCAGCCTTCTCATCTCCCAGTAGAAATCTGCCTCCACCTGGAGCCATGGTACCTAACCTATCCTTCGTCATAGCCTTCACCTCTCTCCTTCCACACACTCCTTGTAAAGTACTTTATGTTAAAATCTACCTAATTAGTGAAATTTATAATACTGGCACATTTCATAATGCTGTGATATGAGTAAAAACTCTAAAATCTGAATGATACTATAATAGAAATCCGAAATCGAGCAAACATTCTTTTTACAAGACTATGATCGGGTTAATCTCCGCTATTTATGAACTGAAGACTGCGAGAGGCAGCCCTCATGAAAAAAGAAAAAAAAAATGGAATCTTCGAAATCCTCAGAATTCTGTAGTGTAACTACAATACTCACCTTAGCCACCGACCTACACATAACTTTGATAGACCCAGCTACTAAATCGTCAGTCGTGCCAGACAGCTTTCTGAGCCAACAGAATAAGTAGAGACACTCTCCAGTACAGACTACAGTACCTACTTCTCAACAAACTTACACTCGATACCCAGTCACCTCACACCCTAGATTGACTTGTATACTCTTAGCCCTTACACAAGTCCACATCACTAGTATCACTGGTCTAGGCACAGAGATGGAATGAACATTTTCAAATCTGTTTTGGTTTTCCTAAATCGAGGGACCAACTAGAAAAGCCGTCGTACACAGAGGGGAATAACTGGTAAATTAGTAAAGTCCTTTGGTTGTGGCTTTTCTGGGCACATTCCCCCTGCCTGCGGACGGTAACTAGATTCCCCTCTGGTCTGTCATATCGATTCATTAGTTCATACATCTGCCTTGCATACTACCCTTTACACATTATTCATTTTCATCTTATCTTAGATATAACAAAAATATTTTTCATCTAAGTAGAGCTAAATTCACTTCTTTGTTAACCCTCCAACAATAGCCCCAGGACCACCTAACTTCAAAAAACCTTTTCATGAAATATCACAAGATCTACAACCCATATCCCATCCACACAGTACAACAGAGTACCACGAACGTCCTGCACGCACCTTTAACACAAGCCCTAATACCTCCACCTATCTCACCCTTTGACACCAGATTTACCAGCACCACCATCCTCCTCGTAGTCCTTGTCATGCAAGACCCCCAAGAAACCTACCCTACTTGCTTTCATGGCAAAAGCTCGACCACCATCACCCTCCCTTCTTGCCCCACCACCCTCCCTGCCACTCTTACCCTCCACCACCTCCGCCATCACTCTCCCTGTCACTCTCACCCTCCACCACCACCACCACCACTACCTTCCTTGCCTCTCGTACCCCCTACCACCACCACCACCACCACCGCCACCCTCCAAGCCCAACTCACACAGCACCGACACTTTCCCTCCCTCTCTAACGTCACACAAACATCAAGACCACCACCACCCACTCTCTCTGGCACATGCAATCTCCTCATTCGCTGTTCCCAGTCATTATAGTGCCAGGCTATATATAATTTCCAGCTGTGAATGTGTGGATATATCTATTATGGCGTTTCTACATGCTCATCTCCTTTTTACACCTTCTGAGATAGCATGTGCCTCATCATTGTGATAAGTTAATTAACGCGCAGATTTGCGAGTAAATATATCAGCTGCTATGTGTATGCGAAAGATACCGCATCACATTCCAAGCTCAAAAACAGACGGCAAACAAACAGATCAAAGCTGCGCCAAGAACGAATGACTTGTTAAATTTGTAACACAGGAACATAATATTACCGAATGATTACCTTAATCCGTATTTCACCATCACTACAATTAATGTTCTTGTCCGGGTGAAGAAATGAGGAAGATGTATGGTACATTCAATGATCAGATGCTGCACGTTCTACTTGGCGAAAGAGCCTTCTGTTTACTTTTATCCCTTTGGACTTCCACTTAACTATCTCCATAGAGGGCCACCTCTAAGCCACAGCTTCTTTGATGTCTTCTGTTCTCCGTGTCCTGGTTCGGCTGGCAGGCCCTTTACTCTTTAACTTCCAATGAAACCTCCAGCATGGGATTCTCTTCTTCAAACACAACTCACGTAACAGTCTCAGCTCATCATCACCTCAGGTATTACCGTAAACACATTTTCTGGATAAAATTCTTTTCATTTTCCCCTTGTAACGCATGTCATATTTTATGGTTACTTTGGATTCATGCTTCCGTCAAGAGCAGTAATTTTATTTTGAAACCCTACACTTACTGTGGACGTGATGCAAGACAGAATACAGAGTGCAAAAAAATATTGCGATTGAACCGACATGAATTTGAGGAAAAATATAACAAGCTTTAAACAATATTGAATTGACTATTCAGATCACATGCTAAGTGAATCTCTAAAAGAAATATGTAAGAGTGTTTGGATTACGTAGCATGTTGAATTACGAAGATTCAAGTATACGAGAAGAAGAATAGCAGGGAAGGAAGTCCTACTCATATAGTGTAATGCTTGGGAAGAGTATTTTACGAATTCACTCATTACTTGAAATAGACATGCAATATTGAAATAAATTCGAATAACTTCTGTAGCAAAGTCTGCATCTACTCTCTTCATAATAACAAGAAGATCAAACTTCCCACGCATTCCTCACGTGTCGTAGAAGGCGACGAAAGGGGACGGGAGCGGGGGGCCATAAACCCTCCCCTCCTTGTATTTTAACTTTCTAAAAGGGGAAACAGAAGAAGGATTCACGCGGGGAGTGCTCATCCTCCTCGAAGGCTCATATTGGGGTGTCTAAATGTGTGTGGATGTAACCAAGATGAGAAAAAGGGGGGGAGATAAGTAGTATGTTTGAGGAAAGGAACCTGGATGTTTTGGCTCTGAGTGAAACGAAGCTCAAGGGTAAAGGGAAAGAGTGGTTTGGGAATGTCTTGGGAGTAAAGTCAGGGGTTACTGAGAGGACAAGAGCAAGGGAAGGAGTAGCACTACTCCTGAAACAGGAGTTGTGGGAGTATGTGATAGAGTGTAAGAAAGTAAATTCTCAATTAATATGGGTAAAATTGAAAGTTGATGGAGACAGATGGGTGATTATTGTTGCATATGCACCTGGGCATGAGAAGAAAGATCATGAGAGGGGAGTGTTTTGGGAGCAGCTGAATGAGTGTGTTAGTGGTTTTGATGCACAAGACCTGGTTATAGTGATGGGTGATTTGAATGCAAAGGTGAGTAATGTGGTAGTTAAGGGAATAATTCGTATACATGGGTGTTCAGTGTTGTACATGGAAATGGTGAAGAGCTTGTAGATTTATGTGCTGAAAAAGGACTGGTGATTGGGAATACCTGGTTTAAAAAGCGATATATACATAAGTATACGTATGTAAGTAGGAGAGATGGCCAGAGAGCGTTATTGGATGACGTGTTAATTGACATGCGCGCGAAAGAGAGACTTTTGGATGTCAATGTGCCGAGAGGTGCAACTGGAGGGATGTCTGATCATTATCTTGTGGAGGCGAGGGTGAAGATTTGTAGGGGTTTTCAGAAAAGAAGAGAGAATGTTGAGGTGAAGAGGGTGGTTAGAGTAAGTGAGCTTTGGAAGGAGACTTGTGTGAGGATGTACCAGGAGAGACTGAGTACAGAATGGAAAAAGGTGAGAACAAAGGAGGTAAGGGGAGTGGGGGAGGAATGGGATGTATTTAGGGAAGCAGTGATGGCTTGCGCAAAAGATGATTGTGGCATGAGAAGTGTTGGAGGCGGATTCATTTGAAAGGGTAGTGAGTGGTGGGATGAAGAAGTAAGAATACTAGTGAAACAGAAGAGAGAGGCATTTGGACGATTTTTGCAGGAAAAAAATGCAAATGAGCGGGAGATGTATAAAAGAAAGAGGCAGGAGGTCAAGAGAAAGGTGCAAGAGGTGAAAAAGAGGGCAAATGAGAGTTGGGTGAGAGAGTATCATTAAATTTTAGGGAGAATAAAAAGATGTTTTGGAAGGAGGTAAATAAAGTGCGTAAGGCAAGGGAGCAAATGGGAACTAAGGTGAAGGGGGCTAATGGGGATGTGATAACAAGTAGTGGTTATGTGAGAAGGAGATGGAGTGAGTATTTTGAGGGTTTGTTGAATGTGTTTGATGGTAGAGTGGCAGATATAGGGTGTTTTGGTCGAGGAGGGGAGCTAAGTGAGAGGCTTAGTGAAAATGATTTGGTAAACAAAGGAGAGGTAGTAAAAGCTTTGCGAAAGATGAAAACCGGCAAGACAGCAGGTTTGGACGGTATTGCAGTGGAATCTATTAAAAAAGGGGGTGAGTGTACTGTTGATTGGTTGGTAAGGTTATTTAATGTATGTAAAATTCGTGGTGAGGTGCCTAAGGATTGGCGGAATGCTTGCATAGTGCCATTGCACAAAGGCAAAGGGGATAAGAGTGAATGCTCAAATTACAGAGGTATAGGTTTGTTGAGTATTCCTGGTAAATTATATGGGAGGGTATTGATTGAGAGGGTGAAGGCATGTACAGAGCATCAGATTGGGGAAGAGCAGTGTGGTTTCAAGAGTGGTAGAGGATGTGTGGATCAGGTGTTTGATTTTGAAGAATGTATGTGAGAAATACTTAGAAAAGCAAATGGATTTGTATGTAGCATTTATCAATATGGAGAAGGCATACGTTGGAGTTGATAGAGATGCTCTGTGGAAGGTATTAAGAATATATGGTGTGGGAGGTAAGTTGTTAGAAGCAGTGAAAAGTTTTTATCGAGGATGTAAGGCATGTGTACGTGTAGGAAGAGAGGAAAGTGATTGGTTCTCAGTGAATGTAGGTTTACGGCAGGAGTGTGTGATGTCTCCATGGTTGTTTAATTTGTTTATGGATGGGGTTGTTAGGGATGTAAATGGAAGAGTTTTGGAAAGAGGGGCAAGTATGCAGTCTGTTGTGGATGAGAAAGCTTGGGAAGTAAGTCAGCTGGTGTTCGCTGGTGATACAACGCTGGTGGCTGATTCATGTGAAAAACTGCAGAACCTGGTGACTGAGTTTGGAAAAGTGTGTGAAAGAAGAAAGTTAAGAATAAATGAGATTAAGAGCAAGGTTATTAGGTACAGTAGGGTTGAGGGTCAAGTCAATTGGGAGGTAAGTTTGAATGAAGAATAACTTGCGGAAGTAAAGTGTTTTAGATATCTGGGAGTGGATCTGTCAGCGGATGGACCCATGGAAGCGTAAGTGAATCATAGGGTGGGAGAGGAGGCGAAAATTCTGGGAGCCTTGAAGAATGTTTGGAAGTCGAGAACATTATCTCGGAAAGCAAAAATGCATACGTATGAAGGAATAGTGGTTCCAACAATGTTGTATGGATGCGAGGTTGGGGCTATGGATAGAGTTGTGCGCAGGAGGGTTGATGTGCTGGAAATGAGGTGTTTGAGGACAATATGTGGTGTGAGATGGTTGGGTTAGGTTAAGTAAGTAATGTAAGGGTAAGAGAGATGTGTGCAAATTGAAATATTGTGGTTGAGAGAGCAGAAGAGGGTGTTTTGAAATGGTTTGGGCACATGGAGAGAATGAGTAAGGAAAGATTGACAAAAAGGATGTATGTGTCGGAGGTGGAGGGAACGAGGAGAAGTGGGAGACCAAATTGGAGGTGGAAAGATGGGGTGAAAAAGATTTTGAGTGATCGGGGCCTGAACATGCAGGAGGGTGAAAGGCGGGCAAGGAGTAGAATGAATTCGAACGATGTGGTATACCGAGGTCGACGTGCTGTCAATGGATTAAACCAGGGCATGTGAAGCGTCTAAGGTAAACCATAGAAAGTTCTGTGGGGCCTGGATGTGGCAAGGGAGCTGTAGTTTCGGTGCATTATTACATGACAGCTAGAGACTGAGTGTGAATTAATGGCGCCTTTGTTGTCTTTTCCTAGCGCTACCTCGCACACATGAGGGGGGAGGGGGTTGTTATTCTATGTGTGGCGAGGTGGCGATGGGAATGAATAAAGGCAGATAGTATGAATTATGTACATGTGTATATATGTATATGTCTGTGTGTGTATAGATATGTGTACATTGAGATGTATAGGTATGTATATTTGCGTGTGTGGACGTGTAAGTATATACATGTGTATGTGGGTGGGTTGGGCCATTCTTTTGTCTGTTTGCTTGTGCTACCTCGCTAACGCTGGGGACTGCGACAAAGCAAAATATCTAAAATAAATAGATAAATAAATAAGTAAGCATATATATATATATATATATATATATATATATATATATATATATATATATATTTTTTTTTTTTTTTTTTTTTTATACTTTGTCGCTGTCTCCCGCATTTGCGAGGTAGCGCAAGGAAACAGACGAAAGAAATGGCCCAACCCCCCCCCCCCCCATACACATGTACATACACACGTCCACACACGCAAATATACATACCTACACAGCTTTCCATGGTTTACCCCAGATGCTTCACATGCCTTGATTCAATCCACTGACAGCACGTCAACCCCTGTATACCACATCGCTCCAGTTCACTCTATTCCTTGCCCTCCTTTCACCCTCCTGCATGTTCAGGCCCCGATCACACAAAATCTTTTTCACTCCATCTTTCCACCTCCAATTTGGTCTCCCTCTTCTCCTCGTTCCCTCCACCTCCGACACGTATATCCTCTTGGTCAATCTTTCCTCACTCATTCTCTCCATGTGCCCAAACCATTTCAAAACACCCTCTTCTGCTCTCTCAACCACGCTCTTTTTATTTCCACACATCTCTCTTACCCTTACGTTACTTACTCGATCAAACCACCTCACACCACACATTGTCCTCAAACATCTCATTTCCAGCACATCCATCCTCCTGCGCACAACTCTATCCATAGCCCACGCCTCGCAACCATACAGCATTGTTGGAACCACTATTCCTTCAAACATACCCATTTTTGCTTTCCGAGATAATGTTCTCGACTTCCACACATTTTTCAAGGCTCCCAAAATTTTCGCCCCCTCCCCCACCCTATGATCCACTTCCGCTTCCATGGTTCCATCCGCTGACAGATCCACTCCCAGATATCTAAAACACTTCACTTCCTCCAGTTTTTCTCCATTCAAACTCACCTCCCAATTGACTTGACCCTCAACCCTACTGTACCTAATAACCTTGCTCTTATTCACATTTACTCTTAACTTTCTTCTTCCACACACTTTACCAAACTCAGTCACCAGCTTCTGCAGTTTCTCACATGAATCAGCCACCAGCGCTGTATCATCAGCGAACAACAACTGACTCACTTCCCAAGCTCTCTCATCCCCAACAGACTTCATACTTGCCCCTCTTTCCAGGACTCTTGCATTTACCTCCCTAACAACCCCATCCATAAACAAATTAAACAACCATGGAGACATCACACACCCCTGCCGCAAACCTACATTCACTGAGAACCAATCACTTTCCTCTCTTCCTACACGTACACATGCCTTACATCCTCGATAAAAACTTTTCACTGCTTCTAACAACTTGCCTCCCACACCATATATTCTTAATACCTTCCACAGAGCATCTCTATCAACTCTATCATATGCCTTCTCCAGATCCATAAATGCTACATACAAATCCATTTGCTTTTCTAAGTATTTCTCACATACATTCTTCAAAGCAAACACCTGATCCACACATCCTCTACCACTTCTGAAACCGCACTGCTCTTCCCCAATCTGATGCTCTGTACATGCCTTCACCCTCTCAATCAATACCCTCCCATATAATTTACCAGGAATACTCAACAAACTTATACCTCTGTAATTTGAGCACTCACTCTTATCCCCTTTGCCTTTGTACAATGGCACTATGCACGCATTCCGCCAATCCTCAGGCACCTCACCATGAGTCATACATACATTAAATAACCTTACCAACCAGTCAACAATACAGTCACCCCCTTTTTTAATAAATTCCACTGCAATACCATCCAATCCTGCTGCCTTGCCGGCTTTCATCTTCCGCAAAGCTTTTACTACCTCTTCTCTGTTTACCAAATCATTTTCCCTAACCCTCTCACTTTGCACACCACCTCGACCAAAACACCCTATATCTGCCACTCTGTCATCAGACACATTCAACAAACCTTCAAAATACTCATTCCATCTCCTTGTCACATCACCACTACTTGTTATCACCTCCCCATTTACGCCCTTCACTGAAGTTCCCATTTGCTCCCTTGTCTTACGCACCCTATTTACCTCCTTCCAGAACATCTTTTTATTCTCCCTAAAATTTACTGATAGTCTCTCACCCCAACTCTCATTTGCCCTTTTTTTCACCTCTTGCACCTTTCTCTTGACCTCCTGTCTCTTTCTTTTATACTTCTCCCACTCAATTGCATTTTTTCCCTGCAAAAATCGTCCAAATGCCTCTCTCTTCTCTTTCACTAATACTCTTACTTCTTCATCCCACCACTCACTACCCTTTCTAAACAGCCCACCTCCCACTCTTCTCATGCCACAAGCATCTTTTGCGCAATCCATCACTGATTCCCTAAATACATCCCATTCCTCCCCCACTCCCCTTACTTCCATTGTTCTCACCTTTTTCCATTCTGTACACAGTCTCTCCTGGTACTTCCCCACACAGGTCTCCTTCCCAAGCTCACTTACTCTCACCACCTTCTTCACCCCAACATTCACTCCTCTTTTCTGAAAACCCATACTAATCTTCACCTTAGCCTCCACAAGATAATGATCAGACATCCCTCCAGTTGCACCTCTCAGCACATTAACATCCAAAAGTCTCTCTTTCGCACGCCTGTCAATTAACACGTAATCCAATAACGCTCTCTGGCCATCTCTCCTACTTACATAAGTATACTTATGTATATCTCGCTTTTTAAACCAGGTATTCCCAATCATCAGTCCTTTTTCAGCACATAAATCTACAAGCTCTTCACCATTTCCATTTACAACACTGAACACCCCATGCATACCAATTATTCCCTCAACTGCCACATTACTCACCTTTGCATTCAAATCACCCATCACTATAACCCGGTCTCGTGCATCAAAACCGCTAACACACTCATTCAGCTGCTCCCAAAACACTTGCCTCTCATGATCTTTCTTCTCATGCCCAGGTGCATATGCACCAATAATCACCCACCTCTCTCCATCAACTTTCAATTTTACCCATATTAATCGAGAATTTACTTTCTTACATTCTATCACATACTCCCACAACTCCTGTTTCAGGAGTATTGCTACTCCTTCCCTTGCTCTTGTCCTCTCACTAACCCCTGACTTCACTCCCCAGACATTTCCAAACCACTCTTCCCCTTTACCCTTGAGCTTCGTTTCACTCAGAGCCAAAACATCCAGGTTCCTTTCCTCAAACATACTACCTATCTCTCCTTTTTTCACATCT
Source organism: Panulirus ornatus (assembly GCF_036320965.1). Taxonomy (NCBI): domain Eukaryota; kingdom Metazoa; phylum Arthropoda; class Malacostraca; order Decapoda; family Palinuridae; genus Panulirus; species Panulirus ornatus. The sequence continues at coordinate 4,845,386 of NC_092225.1, forward strand.
TGGTTACATCCACACACATTTAGGCACCCCACTCTGAGCCTTCGAGGAGGATGATCACTCCCCGCGTGACTCCTTCTTCTGTTTCCCATTTTAGAAAGTTAATACAAGGAGGGGAGGATTTCCGGCCCCCCGCTCCCGTCCCCTCTAGTCGCTTTCTACGACACGCGAGGAATACGTGGGAAGTATTCTTTCACCCCTATCCCCAGGGATAATATACATATATATATACATATACACACACACACACATACACACACATACGCACATACACACACACACACATACATATATATACATATGAAAAATGTAAGAAACAATTTAGAAAACAAACTTTTAGCTTGAAATGAGTGAAAAAAATGAATGTCACATAATGGTTCAACCTCTGGCTATGGAAAAGGAAATGTACAATTTATTCACACAAACGTCAATACGCTTGCCGGGCGACGAAGGGTGGAGCCCGGGAACCCATGTGTGTGTGTCTCTGTCTAGCAATGGTGAAGGGAATGATAAGACGCGAACACTGAGGAGCTAACTGACCACCTCCGCCGATGGAAGGAGAGCTTCCGCCAATGTATTCCGTCGCAAGCAGGAGATAAATGACTCTAACAGGGATTGAGGACGCGAAGCTAGACAAGCTGAGTTGTTATTGTGCATATGTATATATGCCGGTGCGCGACTGTCATCAGGGCAATATCAACACCATTCAAAAAGCTTCTACGAAAATACAGTCATTATGACATTATAAAAATCATAGTATCAATAGCGCACGATCATACCATCAGTGTACGATAAATAGCAGTGTGCGATAACATCAGCAGCATACGATAACATCACCACCGCACGACGACACCAGCGGCAGCGTACGGTGCGACCATCAAAACAACGTCTTCCATCGGAGTTCCCCCGCCTCACGTCCCACCACACCAGCAAGATGTCCAACATCGTAGCTCAGCGCGTCATGCAGAGTCACCAGCCAGACTCAGGAGGACGGTGAGGGTCGGCGAGAGGAGTTAACGAGAGGAGGGCTACCGAGAGCAGAGACATCGATAAGACGTCTGAAGGCAAGACCGATTTCGACGATGAAGGCCTGCACTGTGGCTGAGAGATTGACTTGAGGAGGCAGAAGTGATATTGTGACAGTGATTGTGTCAGCGTCGCGTCGCCTCGCCGCAGTGTATCGAGACAGACTTCCCCAGAACTTTTAAAGGGGAAGTAAATGTTTATAGTTGTGTTACTGGAGTGATAGTTTTCATGCATGGTGTTTTTGACAAGAAAATAGTGAAGTTGGAGAAAAATGTAGCTTAGACATTGAAGCTTATTGATACAGTGGTGAAATTGATGAGATATATATATATATATATATATATATATATATATATATATATATATATATATATATATATATATATATATATATATATATATATATATATATATATATATATATATATATATATAGGGCAAATTATAGAGTATCATTAAATTTTAGGGAGAATAAAAAGATGTTTTGGAAGGAGGTAAATAAAGTAAGTAAGTCAAGGGTACAAGTGGGAACTTCAGTAAAGGGAGCAAATGGGGAGGCGATAACAAGTAGTGTTGATTTGAGGACATGGACTGAGTATTTTTGAGGTTTGTTCAAGGTGTTTGATGATAGAGTGGCAGATATAGGGTGTTTTGATCGAGGTGGTGAGCAAAATGAGAGGTTTGGGGAGAATGATTTAGTAAAAAGGGAAGAGTTAGTAAAAGCTTTGCCGAAGATGAAAGCTTGTATGGCAGCGGGTTTGGATGGTATTGCAGTGGAATTTATTAAAGAAGGGGGTGACTGTATTGTTGACTGGTTGGTAAGGTTGTTTAATGTATGCATGACTCATGGAGAGGTGCCTGAGGATTGGCGGATTGCTTGCATATTGCCATTGTACAAAGGTAAAGGGGATAAAGGTGAGTACTCACATTACAGAGGGATAAGTTTGTTGAGTTTTCCTGGGAAATTATATGGGAGGGTATTGATTGAGAGGGTGAAGGCTTGTACAGAGTATCAGATTGGGGAAAAGCAGTGTTTTCAGAAGTGGTAGAGGATGTATGGATCAGGTGTTTGCTTTGACAATATGTATGTGAGAAATACTTACAAAAGCAAATGGATTTGTATGTAGTATTTATAGATCTAGAAAAGGCATATGATAGAGTTGATAGAGATGCGCTGTGGAAGGTATTAAGAATAAATGGTGTGGGATGCAAGTTGTTAGAAGCAGTTAAAAGTTTTTATCAAGGATGTAAGGCATATATACGTGTGGGAAGAGAGGAAAGGGATTGGTTCTCAGAGAATGTAGGTTTGCGGCATGGGTGTGTGATATCACCATGGCTGTTTAATTTGTTTAGGGTTGGGGTTGTTAGGAAGGTGAATGCAAGAGTTTTGGAAAGAGGGTCAAGTATGCGGTCTGTTGTGGATAAGAGTGCTTGGGAAATGAGTCAGTTGTTGTTCGCTGATGATACAGAGCTGGTGGCTAATTCGTGTGAAAAACTGCAAAAGCCGGTGGATGAGTTTGGTAAAATGTGTTAAAGAAGAAAGCAGAGAATAAATGTGAATAAGAGCCTGGTTATTGGGTACGGTAGGATTGAGGGACAAGAGAATTGGGAGGTAAGTTTGAATGGAGAAAAACTGTATGAAGTGAAGTGTTTTAGATATCTGGGAGTGTATTTCGCAGCGGATGGAACCATGGAAGCAGAAGTGAGTCATAGGGTGGGGGAGGGGGCGAAATTTCTGAGAGCGTTGGAGGATTTGTAGAAGCAGAGAACGTTATCTCGTAAACAAAAATAGGGTATATTTGAAAGAATAGTGGTTCCAACAATGTTATATGGTTGCTAGGCGAAGGCTATGTATAGAGTTGTGCGGAGGAGGGTGGATGTGCTGGAAATGAGATGTTTGAGGACAATATGTTGTGTGAAGTGGTTTGATCGAGTAAGTAATAACAGGGAAAAAGAGATGTGTGGTAATAAAGAGAGTAGGGTTGAGAGAGCAGCAGAGGGTGTTTTGAAATGGTTTGGTCACATGGAGAAAATGAGTGAGGAAAGATTGAGAAAGAGGATATATGTGTCAGAGGTGGAGGGAAAAAGGAGAAGTGGGAGACCAAATAGGAGGTGGAAGGATGGAGTGAAAAAGATGTTGAGTGATCGGGGCTTGAACAAGCAGGAGGATGAAAGTCGTGCAAGGAATAGAGTGAATTGGAACGATGTGGTATACCGGGATCGACGTGCTGTCAGTAGATTGAACCAGGGCATGTGAAGCGTCTGAGGTAAACCATGGAAAGTTCTGTTTGGCCTGGATGTGGAAAGGGAGCTGTGGTTTCGGTGCATTATTAAATGACAGGTAGAGACTGAGTGTGAACGAATGGTGCCTTTGTTGTCTTTTCCTAGCGATAAATCGCACACATGAGAGGGGAGGAGGTTGTTATTCCATGTGTTGCGAGGTGGTAATGGGAATAAATAAAGGCAGAAAGTATGAATTATGTACATGTGTATATATATATATATATATATATATATATATATATATATATATATATATATATATATATATATATATATATATATATATATATATATATATATATTTTTTTTTTTTTTTTTTACTTTCTCGCTGTCTCCCGCGTTTGCGAGGTAGCGCAAGGAAACAGACGAAAGAAATGGCCCAACCCCCCCCCCATACACATGTACATACACACGTCCACACACGCAAATATACATACCTACACAGCTTTCCATGGTTTACCCCAGACGCTTCGCATGCCTTGATTCACTCCACTGACAGCACGTCAACCCCTTTATACCACATTGCTCCAATTCACTCTATTCCTTGCCCTCCTTACACCCTCCTGCATGTTCAGGCCCCGATCACACAAAATCTTTTTCACTCCATCTTTCCACCTCCAATTTGGTCTCCCTCTTCTCCTCGTTCCCTCCACCTCCGACACATATATCCTCTTGGTCAATCTTTCCTCACTCATTCTCTCCATGTGCCCAAACCATTTCAAAACACCCTCTTCTGCTCTCTCAACCACGCTCTTTTTATTTCCACACATCTCTCTTACCCTTACGTTACTTACTCGATCAAACCACCTCACACCACACATTGTCCTCAAACATCTCATTTCCAGCACATCCATCCTCCTGCGCACAACTCTATCCATAGCCCACGCTTCGCAACCATACAACATTGTTGGAACCACTATTCCTTCAAACATACCCATTTTTGCTTTCCGAGACAATGTTCTCGACTTCCACACATTTTTCAAGGCTCCCAAAATTTTCGCCCCCTCCCCACCGTATGATCCACTTACGCTTCCATGGTTCCATCCGCTGACAGATCCACTCCCAGATATCTAAAACACTTCACTTCCTCCAGTTTTTCTCCAATCAAACTCACCTCCCAATTGACTTGACCCTCAACCCTACTGTACCTAATAACCTTGCTCTTATTCACATTTACTCTTAACTTTCTTCTTCCACACACTTTACCAAACTCAGTCACCAGCTTCTGCAGTTTCTCACATGAATTAGCCACCAGCGCTGTATCGACAGCGAACAACAACTGACTCACTTTCCAAGCTCTCTCATCCCCAACAGACTTCATACTTAACCCTCTTTCCAGGACTCTTGCATTTACCTCCCTAACAACCCCATCCATAAACAAATTAAACAACCATGGAGACATCACACACCCCTGCCGCAAACCTACATTCACTGAGAACCAATCACTTTCCTCTCTTCCTACACGTACACATGCCTTACATCCTCGATAAAAACTTTTCACTGCTTCCAACAACTTGCCTCCCACACCATATATTCTTAATACCTTCCACAGAGCATCTCTATCAACTCTATCATATGCCTTCTCCAGATCCATAAAGGCTACATACAAATCCATTTGCTTTTCTAAGTATTTCTCACATACATTCTTCAAAGCAAACACCTGATCCACACATCCTCTACCACTTCTGAAACCGCACTGCTCTTCCCCAATCTGATGCTTTGTACATGCCTTCACCCTCTCAATCAATACCCTCCCATATAATTTACCAGGAATACTCAACAAACTTATACCTCTGTAATTTGAGCACTCACTCTTATCCCCTTTGCCTTTGTACAATGGCACTATGCACGCATTCCGCCAATCCTCAGGCACCTCACCATGAGTCATACATACATTAAATAACCTTACCAACCAGTCAACAATACAGTCACCCCCTGTTTTAATAAATTCCACTGCAATACCATCCAAACCTCCTGCCTTGCCGGCTTTCATCTTCCGCAAAGCTTTTACTACCTCTTCTCTGTTTACCAAATCATTTTCCCTAACCCTCTCACTTTGCACACCACCTCGACCAAAACACCCTATATCTGCCACTCTGTCATCAGACACATTCAACAAACCTTCAAAATACTCATTCCATCTCCTTCTCACATCACCACTACTTGTTATCACCTCCCCATTTACGCCCTTCACTGAAGTTCCCATTTGCTCCCTTGTCTTACGCACCCTATTTACCTCCTTCCAGAACATCTTTTTATTCTCCCTAAAATTTACTGATAGTCTCTCACCCCAACTCTCATTTGCCCTTTTTTTCACCTCTTGCACCTTTCTCTTGACCTCCTGTCTCTTTCTTTTATACTTCTCCCACTCAATTGCATTTTTTCCCTGCAAAAATCGTCCAAATGCCTCTCTCTTCTCTTTCACTAATAATCTTACTTCTTCATCCCACCACTCACTACCCTTTCTAAACAGCCCACCTCCCACTCTTCTCATGCCACAAGCATCTTTTGCGCAATCCATCACTGATTCCCTAAATACATCCCATTCCTCCCCCACTCCCCTTACTTCCATTGTTCTCACCTTTTTCCATTCTGTACACAGTCTCTCCTGGTACTTCCCCACACAGGTCTCCTTCCCAAGCTCACTTACTCTCACCACCTTCTTCACCCCAACATTCACTCCTCTTTTCTGAAAACCCATACTAATCTTCACCTTAGCCTCCAGAAGATAATGATCAGACATCCCTTCAGTTGCACCTCTCAGCACATTAACATCCAAAAGTCTCTCTTTCGCACGCCTGTCAATTAACACGTAATCCAATAACGCTCTCTGGCCATCTCTCCTACTTGCATAAGTATACTTATGTATATCTCGCTTTTTAAACCAGGTATTCCCAATCATCAGTCCTTTTTCAGCACATAAATCTACAAGCTCTTCACCATTTCCATTTACAACACTGAACACCCCATGCATACCAATTATTCCCTCAACTGCCACATTACTCACCTTTGCATTCAAATCACCCATCACTATAACCCGGTCTCGTGCATCAAAACCACTAACACACTCATTCAGCTGCTCCCAAAACACTTGCCTCTCATGATCTTTCTTCTCATGCCCAGGTGCATATGCACCAATAATCACCCACCTCTCTCCATCAACTTTCAATTTTACCCATATTAATCGAGAATTTACTTTCTTACATTCTATCACATACTCCCACAACTCCTATTTCAGGAGTATTGCTACTCCTTCCCTTCCTCTTGTCCTCTCACTAACCCCTGACTTCACTCCCCAGATATTTCCAAACCACTCTTCCCCTTTACCCTTGAGCTTCGTTTCACTCAGAGCCAAAACATCCAGGTTCCTTTCCTCAAACATACTACCTATCTCTCCTTTTTTCACATCTTGGTTACATCCACACACATTTAGGCACCCCACTCTGAGCCTTCGAGGAGGATGATCACTCCCCGCGTGACTCCTTCTTCTGTTTCCCATTTTAGAAAGTTAATACAAGGAGGGGAGGATTATATATATATATATATATATATATATATATATATATATATATATATATATATATATATATATATATATATATATATATATATATATATATATATATATATATATATATATATTTTTTATTTTTTCAAACTATTCACCATTTCCCGCGTTACCGAGGTAGCGTTAAGAACAGAGGACTGGTCCTCTGAGGGAATATCCTCACCTGGCCCCTTTACTGTTCCTTCTTTTGGAAAATTGAAAAAAAAAGAGTGGGGAGGATCTCTAGCCCCCGCTCCCTCACCTTTTAGTCGCCTTCTACGACATGCAAGGAATACGTGGGAAGAATATATATATATATATATATATATATATATATATATATATATATATATATATATATATATATATATATATATATATATATATATATATATATATCTGCCACTCTATCATCAAACACATTCAACAAACCTTCAAAATACTCACTCCATCTCCTTCTCACATCACCACTACTTGTTATCACCTCCCCATTTGCGCCCTTCACTGAAGTTCCCATTTGCTCCCTTGTCTTACGCACTTTATTTACCTCCTTCCAGAACATCTTTTTGTTCTCCCTAAAATTTAATGATACTCTCTCACCCCAACTCTCTTTTGCCCTTTTTTTCACCTCTTGCACCTTTCTCTTGACCTCCTGTCTCTTTCTTTTATACGTCTCTCACTCAATTTCATTTTTTCCCTGCAAAAATCGTCCAAATGCCTCTCTCTTCTCTTTCACTAATACTCTTACTTCTTCATCCCACCACTTACTACCCTTTCTAATCAACCCACCTCCCACTCTTCTCATGCCACAAGCATCTTTTGTGCAATCCATCGCTGATTCCCTAAATACATCCCATTCCTCCCCCACTCCCCTTACTTCCATTGTTTTGGGTGTTTTGGTCGAGGTGGTGTGCAAAGTGCGAGGGTTAGGGAAAATGATTTGGTAAACAGAGAAGAGGTAGTAAAAGCTTTGCGGAAGATGAAAGCCGGCAAGGCAGCAGGTTTAGATGGTATTGCAGTGGAATTTGTTAAAAAAGGGGGTGACTCTATTGTTGACTGATTGGTAAGGTTATTTAATGTATGTATGACTCATGGTGAGGTGCCTGAGGATTGGCGGAATGCGTGCATAGTGCCATTGTGCAAAGGCAAAGGGGATAAGAGTGAGTGCTCAAATTACAGAGGTATAAGTTTGTTGAGTATTCCTGGCAAATTGTATGGGAGGGTATTGATTGAGAGGGTGAAGGCATGTACAGAGCATCAGATTGGGGAAGAGCAGTATGGTTTCAGAAGTGGTAGAGGATGTGTGGATCAGGTGTTTCCTTTGAAGAATGTATGTGAGAAATACTTAGAAAAGCAAATGGATTTGTATGTAGCATTTATGGATCTGGAGAAGGCATATGATAGAGTTGATAGAGATGCTCTGTGGAAGGTATTAAGAATATATGGTGTGGGAGGCAAGTTGTTAGAAGCAGTGAAAAGTTTTTATCGAGGATGTAAGGCATGTGTACGTGTAGGAAGAGATGAAAGTGATTGGTTCTCAGTGAATGTAGGTTTGCGGCAGGGGTGTGTGATGTCTCCATGGTTGTTTAATTTGTTTATGGATGGGGTTGTTTTGGAGGTGAATGCAAGAGTTTTGGAAAGAGGGGCAAGGATGAAGTTTGTTGGGGATGAGAGAGCTCGGGAAGTGAGTCAGTTGTTGTTCGCTGATGATACAGCGCTGGTGGCTGATTCATGTGAGAAACTGCAGAAGCTGGTGACTGAGTTTGGTAAAGTGTGTGAAAGAAGAAAGTTAAGATTAAATGTGAATAAGAGCAAGGTTATTAGGTACAGTAGGGTTGAGGGTCAAGTCAATTGGGAGGTGAGTTTGAATGGAGGAAAATGGAGGAAGTGAAGTGTTTTAGATATCTGGGAGTGGATCTGGCAGCGGATGGAAACATGGAAGCGGAAGTGGATCATAGGGTGGGGGGGGGGGGGCGAAAATTCTGGGAGCCTTGAAGAATGTGTGGAAGTCGAGAACATTACCTCGGAAAGCAAAAATGGGTATGTTTGAAGGAATAGTGGTTCCAACAATGTTGTATGGTTGCGAGGCGTGGACTATGGATAGAGTTGTGCGCAGGAGGATGGATGTGCTGGAAATAATGAGATGTTTGAGGACAATTTGTGGTGTGAGGTGGTTTGATCGAGTAAGTAACGTAAGGGTAAGAGAGATGTGTGGAAATAAAAAGAGCGTGGTTGAGAGAGGAGAAGATGGTGTTTTCAAGTGGTTTGGTCTCATGGAGAGAATGAGTGAGGAAAGATTGACCAAGAGGATATATGTGTCGGAGGTGGAGAGAACGAGAAGAGGGAGACCAAATTGGAGGTGGAAAGATGGAGTGAAAAAGATTTTGTGTGATCGGGGCCTGAACATGCAGGAGGGTGAAAGGAGGGCAAGGAATAGAGTGAATTGGAGCGATGTGGTATACCGGGGTTGACGTGCTGTCAGTGGATTGAATCGGGGCATGTGAAGCGTCTGGGGTAAGCCATGGAAAGCTGTGTAGGTATGTATATTTGCGTGTGTGGACGTATGTATTAACATGTGTATGGGGGGGGCGTGGGGTTGGGCCATTTCTTTCGTCTGTTTCCTTGCGCTACCTCGCAAACGCGGGAGACAGCGACAAAGTATAATAAATAATAATAATAATATATATATATATATATATATATATATATATATATATATATATATATATATATATATATATATATATATATATATATATATATATATATATATCAATTTATTCATTTTATGTATTTTGCTTTGTCAATGTTTCCCCCGTCAGCCAGGTAGCGCAAGGAAGCAGAGGAGAGAATAGCCCAACCCACCCATATACACATGTATATGCGTACACGTCCACACACGCAAAATATACATACCTATACATCTCAACGTATATATATATATACACACACAGACATATACATATCTACACATGTACATAATTCATACTGTCTGCCTTTATTCATTCCCATCGCCACCCCGCCACACATAAAATAAGAACCCCCTCCCCCCTTATGTGTGCGAGGTAGCGCTAGGAAAAGACAAGAAAGGCCACATTCGTTTACACTCAGTCTCTAGCTGTCATGTAATAATGCCTCGAAACCACGTCTCTCTTTCCACATCCAGGCCCCGCAGAACTTTCCATAGTTTTCCCCAGACGCTTCACATGCCCTGGTTCAATCCATTGACAGCACGTCGACCCCGATATCCCGCATCATTCCAATTCACTCTATTCCTTGCACGCCTTTCACCCTCCTGCATGTTCAGGCCCCTATCACTCAAAATCTTTTTCACTCCAACTTTCCACCTCCAATTTGGTCTCCCACTTCTGCTCGTTCCCTACACCGCTGACACATATATCCTCTTTGTCAATCTTTCCTCACTCATTCTCTCCATATGACCAAACCATTTCAAAACCCCCTCTTCTGCTCTCACAACCACACTCTTTCTATTACCACACATGTCTCTTAGCCTGTTATTACTTACTCGATCAAACCACCTCACACCACATATTGTTCTCAAACATCTCATTTCCAGCATATCCACCCTCCTGCGGACATCTCTATCCATAGCCCACGCCTCGCAACCATTCAACATTGGTAGAACCGCTATTCCTTCAAACATACCAATTTTTGCTTTTTTTCAAGGCTCCCAGAATTCTCGCCATCTCCCCCAATCTATAATTCACTTCCGCTTCTATGGTTCCATCCGCTTTAATTCCTCCTGTCTTCCTCCATTCAAACTTACCTCCCAATTGACTTGACTCTCAACCCTACTGTATCTAATAACCTTGCTCTTATTCACATTTACTCTCAACTTCCTTCTTTCTCACACTTTACCAATCTCAGTCACCAGTTTCTGTAGTTTCTCACATGAATCAGCCACCAGCGCTGTATCATCAACGAACAACAAATGACTTGCTTCCCAAGCTCTCTCATCCACAACAGACTGCATACTTGCCCCTCTTTCCAAAACTCTTCCATTCACCTCCCTAAAAACCCCATCCATATACAAATTAAACAACCATGGAGACATCACACACTCCTGCCGCAAACCTACATTCACTGAGAACCAATCACTTTCCTCTCTTCCTACACGTACACATGCCTTACATCCTCAATAAAACTTTTCACTGCTTCTAACAACTTGCCTCCCACGCCATATAGTTTTAATACCTTCCACAGAGCATCTATGTTAAATCTATCATATACCTTCTCCAGATCCATAAATGCTACATACAAATCCATTTGCTTTTCTAGGTATTTTTCACATACATTATTCAAAGCGAACACCTGATCCACACATCCTCTACCACTTCTGAAACCACACTGCTCTTCCATAATCTGACGCTCTGTACATGCCTTCACCCTCTCAATCAATACCCTCCCATATATTTTACCAGGAATACTCAACAAACTTATACATCTGCAATTTGAGCACTCACCTTTATCCCTTTTGCCTTTGTACAATGGCACTATGCTAGCATTCCGCAAATCCTCAGGCACCTCACCATGAATCATACATACATTAAATAACCTTACCAACCAGTCAACAATACAGTCACCCCTTTTTTAATAAATTCCACTGCAATACCATCCAAACCCGCTGCCCCTCCGGCTTTCATTTTCTGCAAAGCATTTACTACCTTTTTTCTGTTTACCAAATCATTTTCCCTAACCCTCTCACTTTGCACACGACCTCGACCAAAACACCCTATATCTACCACTCTATCATCAAACACATTCAACAAACCTTCAAAATGCTAACTCCATCTCCTCACATCACTACAACTTGTTATCACCTCCCCATTAGGTCCCTTCACTGAAGTTCCCATCTGCTCCCTTGTCTTACGCACTTCATTTACCTCCTTCCAAAACATCTTTTTATTCTCCCTAAAATTTAATGATGCTCTATCACCCCAACTCTCATTTGCCTTCTTTTTCACCTCTTTGACCTTTCGCTTGACCTCCTGCATCTTTCTTTTATACATCTCCCACTCATTTGCATTATTTCTTTGCAAGAATCGTCCGAATGCCCCTCTCTTCTCTTTCACTAATAACCTTACTTCTTCATCACACCACTCACTACCCTTTCTAATTTGCCCACCTCCCACGCTTCTCACGCCACAAGCATCCTTTGCGGAAGCCATCACTGCTTCCCTAAATACATCCCATTCCTCCCCCACTCCCCTTACCTCCTTTGTTCTAACCTTTTCCATTCTGAACTCAGTCTCTCCTGGTACTTCCTCTCACAAATTTCCTTCTCAAGCTTATTTACTCTCACCACTCTCTTCACCCCAACATTCTCTCTTCTTTTCTGAAAACCTCTACAAATTTTCACCTTCGCCTCCACAAGATAATGATCAGACATCCCTCCAGTTGCACCTCTCATCACATTAACACCCCAAAAGTCTCTTTCGCGCTTCTAACAATTAACACGTGATCCAATAACGCTCACTGGCCATCTCTCCTACTTATTTACGTATACTTATGTATATCTCTCTTTTTAAAAAAGGTATTCCCAATCACCAGTCCTTTTTCAGCACATAAATCTCCAAGCTCCTCACCATTTACATTTACAACACTGAACACCCATGTATACCAATTATTCCCTCAACTGCTACATTACTCAACTTTGCATTCAAATCACCCATCACTATAACCCGGTCTCGTGCATGAGAACCACTAACACACTTAATCAACTGTTCCTAAAACACTTGCCTCTCATAATCTTTCTTCTTCTGCCCAGATGCATATGCACCAATAATCACACATCTCTCTCCATCAACCTTCAGTTTACCCATATCAATCTAGAGTTTACTTTCTTACATTTTATCACATACTCCCACCACTCCTGTCTCATGAGTAGTGCTACTCCTTCCCTTGCTCTTGTCCTCTCACTAACCCCTGACTTTACTCCCAAGACATTCTCAAACCACTCTTTCCCTTTACACTTGAGCTTCGTTTTACCCAGAGCCAAGACATCCAGGCTCCTTTTCTCAAACATACTACCTATCTCTCCTTTTTTCTCATCTTGGTTACATCCACACACATTTAGACAAACCAATCTGAGCCTTCGAGGAGGATGAGCACTCCCCCAGTTACTCCTTCTTCTCTTTTCCCTTTCAGAAAGTTGAAATACAAGGAGGGGAGGGTTTCTTGTCCCACGCTCCCGTCCCCTTTAGTCGCCTTCTACGACACGTGAGGAATGCGTGGGAAGTATTCTTTCTCCCCTATCCCTAGGGATGATATATATATATATATATATATATATATATATATATATATATATATATATATATATATATATATATATATATATATATATATATATATATATATATTAATAATATGATAATATGATATTATAATAATAATATGAATAAGAGCAAGGTTATTAGGTACAGTAGGGTTGAGGGTCAAGTCAATTGGGAGGTGAGTTTGAATGGAGAAAAACTGGAGGAAGTGAAGTGTTTTAGATATCTGGGAGTGGATCTGGCAGCGGATGGAACCATGGAAGCGGAAGTGGATCATAGGGTGGGGGAGGGGGCGAAAATTCTGGGAGCCTTGAAGAATGTGTGGAAGTCGAGAACATTATCTCGGAAAGCAAAAATGGTATGTTTGAAGGAATAGTGGTTCCAACAATGTTGTATGGTTGCGAGGCGTGGGCTATGGATAGAATTGTGCGCAGGAGGATGGATGTGCTGGAAATGAGATGTTTGAGGACAATGTGTGGTGTGAGGTGGTTTGATCGAGTAAGTAACGTAAGGGTAAGAGAGATGTGTGGAAATAAAAAGAACGTGGTTGAGAGAGCAGAAGAGGGTGTTTTGAAATGGTTTGGGCACATGGAGAGAATGAGTGAGGAAAGATTGACCAAGAGGATATATGTGTCGGAGGTGGAGGGAACGAGGAGAAGAGGGAGACCAAATTGGAGGTGGAAAGATGGAGTGAAAAAGATTTTGTGTGATCGGGGCCTGAACATGCAGGAGGGTGAAAGGAGGGCAAGGAATAGAGTGAATTGGAGCGATGTGGTATACCGGGGTTGACGTGCTGTCAGTGGATTGAATCAAGGCATGTGAAGCGTCTGGGGTAAACCATGGAAAGCTGTGTAGGTATGTATATTTGCGTGTGTGGACGTATGTATATACATGTGTATGGGGGGGGTTGGGCCATTTCTTTCGTCTGTTTCCTTGCGCTACCTCGCAAACGCGGGAGACAGCGACAAAGCAAAAAAAAAAAAAAATATATATATATATATATATATATATATACCCTTCGTCTCACAATGGTGAGCAACGGTATCGAACCTGGGACCCCTTGTGCAAGAGGCAGGCATGCTAACCGCTAGGCTAAGGGACTGTATAATAGGAAACAACTATTCGAAATACTAAGTACTCGAATACCCTTCGTCTCACAATGGTGAGCAACGGGGTCTATCGGTTGTTTCCGAACAGAGCACATAGCCAGCTGATAGCGTTTTACCGAACCTGACTGTACAACGCGAAGTTATATGAATACGAATAAAGTGTATATGCACGCGCACCTTCATAGAACATACAAAGCTCCAACAGCCAGGATCGAACCTGGGACCCCTTGTGCAAGAGGCAGGTATGCTAATGCTAATGCTTCGTCTCACAATGGTGAGCCCGTTGCTCACCATTGTGAGACGAAGGGTATTCGAGTACTTAGTATTTCGAATAGTTGTTTCCTATTATACAGTCCCTTAGCCTAGCGGTTAGCATGCCTGCCTCTTGCACAAGGGGTCCCAGGTTCGATCGTGGCTGTTGGAGCTTTGTATGTTGTATGAAGGTGCGCGTTCATATACACTTTATTCGTATTCATATAGCTCCGCGTTGTCCAGTCAGGTTCGGTAAAACGCTATCAGCTGGCTATGTGTTCTGTTCGGAAACAACCGATAGACCCCGTTGCTCACCATTGTGAGACGAAGGGTATTCGAGTATTTAGTACTTCGAATAGTTGTTTCCTATTATACAGTCCCTTAGCCTAGCGGTTACATGCCTGCCTCTTGCACAAGGGGTCCCAGGTTCGATCCTGGCTGTTGGAGCTTTGTATGATATATATATATATATATATATATATATATCATATAAATATATATATATATATATATATATATATATATATATATATATATATATATATATATATATATATATATATATATATATATATATATATATATATATATATATATATATATATATATATATTTATATATATATATATATATATATATATATATATATATATATATATATATATATATATATATATATATATATATATATATATATATATATATATATATATATATATATATATATATATATATATATATATATATATATATATATTTTTTTTTTTTTTTTTTTTTTTTTTTATAATTTGTCGCTGTCTCCCGCGTCTGCGAGGTGGCGCGAGGAAACAGACGAAAGAAACGGCCCAACCCCCATACACACGTACATACACACGTCCACACACGCAAATATACATACCTACACAGCTTTCCATGGTTTACCCCAGACGCTTCACATGCCTTGGTTCAATCCACTGACAGCACGTCAACCCCTGTATACCACATCGCTCCAATTCACTCTATTCCTTGCCCTCCTTTCACCCTCCTGCATGTTCAGGCCCCGATCACACAAAATCTTTTTCACTCCATCTTTCCACCTCCAATTTGGTCTCCCTCTTCTCCTCGTTCCCTCCACCTCCGACACATATATCCTCTTGGTCAATCTTTCCTCACTCATTCTCTCCATGTGCCCAAACCATTTCAAAACACCCTCTTCTGCTCTCTCAACCACGCTCTTTTTATTTCCACACATCTCTCTTACCCTTACGTTACTTACTCGATCAAACCACCTCACACCACACATTGTCCTCAAACATCTCATTTCCAGCACATCCATCCTCCTGCGCACAACTCTATCCATAGCCCACGCCTCGCAACCATACAACATTGTTGGAACCACTATTCCTTCAAACATACCCATTTTTGCTTTCCGAGATAATGTTCTCGACTTCCACACATTTTTCAAGGCTCCCAAAATTTTCGCCCCCTCCCCCACCCTATGATCCACTTCCGCTTCCATGGTTCCATCCGCTGACAGATCCACTCCCAGATATCTAAAACACTTCACTTCCTCCAGTTTTTCTCCATTCAAACTCACCTCCCAATTGACTTGACCCTCACCCCTACTGTACCTAATAACCTTGCTCTTATTCACATTTACTCTTAACTTTCTTCTTCCACACACTTTACCAAACTCAGTCACCAGCTTCTGCAGTTTCTCACATGAATCAGCCACCAGCGCTGTATCATCAGCGAACAACAACTGACTCACTTCCCAAGCTCTCTCATCCCCAACAGACTTCATACTTGCCCCTCTTTCCAGGACTCTTGCATTTACCTCCCTAACAACCCCATCCATAAACAAATTAAACAACCATGGAGACATCACACACCCCTGCCGCAAACCTACATTCACTGAGAACCAAGCACTTTCCTCTCTTCCTACACGTACACATGCCTTACATCCTCGATAAAAACTTTTCACTGCTTCTAACAACTTGCCTCCCACACCAAATATTCTTAATACCTTCCACAGAGCATCTCTATCAACTCTATCATATGCCTTCTCCAGATCCATAAATGCTACATACAAATCCATTATATATATATATATATATATATATATATATATATATATATATATATATATATATATATATATATACATATATATATGAATATATATATATGTATACATATATATACTTATATATATACTTATATATATATATATATATATATATATATATATATATATATATATATATATATATATATATATATATATATATATATATATATATATATATATATATATATACATATATATATGAATATATATATGTATACATATATATACTTATATATATACTTATATATATATATATATATATATATATATATATATATATATATATATATATATATATATATATATATATATATATATATTTTTTTTTTTTTTTTTTTTTTTATACTTTGTCGCTGTCTCCCGCGTTTGCGAGGTAGCGCAAGGAAACAGACGAAAGAAATGGCCCAACCCCCCCCATACACATGTACATACACACGTCCACACACGCAAATATACATACCTACACAGCTTTCCATGGTTTACCCCGGACGCTTCACATGCCTTGATTCAATCCACTGACAGCACGTCAACCCCTGTATACCACATCGCTCCAATTCACTCTATTCCTTGCCCTCCTTTCACCCTCCTGCATGTTCAGGCCCCGATCACACAAAATCCTTTTCACTCCATCTTTCCACCTCCAATTTGGTCTCCCTCTTCTCCTCGTTCCCTCCACCTCCGACACATATATCCTCTTGGTCAATCTTTCCTCACTCATTCTCTCCATGTGCCCAAACCATTTCAAAACACCCTCTTCTGCTCTCTCAACCACGCTCTTTTTATTTCCACACATCTCTCTTACCCTTACGTTACTTACTCGATCAAACCACCTCACACCACACATTGTCCTCAAACATCTCATTTCCAGCATATCCATCCTCCTGCGCACAACTCTATCCATATCCCACGCCTCGCAACCATACAACATTGTTGGAACTACTATTCCTTCAAACATACCCATTTTTGCTTTCCGGGATAGTGTTCTCGACTTCCACACATTTTTCAAGGCTCCCAAAATTTTCGCCCCCTCCCCCACCCTATGATCCACTTCCGCTTCCATGGTTCCATCCGCTGACAGATCCACTCCCAGATATCTAAAACACTTCACTTCCTCCAGTTTTTCTCCATTCAAACTCACCTCCCAATTGACTTGATCCTCACCCCTACTGTACCTAATAACCTTGCTCTTATTCACATTTACTCTTAACTTTCTTCTTCCACACACTTTACCAAGCTCCGTCACCAGCTTCTGCAGTTTCTCACATGAATCCGCCACCAGCGCTGTATCATCAGCAAACAACAACTGACTCACTTCCCAAGCTCTCTCATCCCCAACAGACTTCATACTTGCCCCTCTTTCCAAGACTCTTGCATTTACCTCCCTAACAACCCCATCCATAAACAAATTAAACAACCATGGAGACATCACACACCCCTGCCGCAAACCTACATTCACTGAGAACCAATCACTTTCCTCTCTTCCTACACGTACACATGCCTTGCATCCTCGATAAAAACTTTTCACTGCTTCTAACAACTTGCCTCCCACACCATATATTCTTAATACCTTCCACAGAGCATCTCTATCAACTCTATCATATGCCTTCTCCAGATCCATAAATGCTACATACAAATCCATTTGCTTTTCTAAGTATTTCTCACATACATTCTTCAAAGCAAACACCTGATCCACACATCCTCTACCACTTCTGAAACCACACTGCTCTTCCCCAATCTGATGCTCTGTACATGCCTTCACCCTCTCAATCAATACTCTCCCATATAATTTACCAGGAATACTCAACAAACTTATACCTCTGTAATTTGAGCACTCACTCTTATCCCCTTTGCCTTTGTACAATGGCACTATGCACGCATTCCGCCAATCCTCAGGCACCTCACCATGAGTCATACATACATTAAATAACCTTACCAACCAGTCAACAATACAGTCACCCCCTTTTTTAATAAATTCCACTGCAATACCATCCAAACCTCCTGCCTTGCCGGCTTTCATCTTCCGCAAAGCTTTTACTACCTCTTCTCTGTTTACCAAATCATTTTCCCTAACCCTCTCACTTTGCACACCACCTCGACCCAAACACCCTATATCTGCCACTCTGTCATCAGACACATTCAACAAACCTTCAAAATACTCATTCCATCTCCTTCTCACATCACCACTACTTGTTATCACCTCCCCATTTGCGCCCTTCACTGAAGTTCCCATTTGCTCCCTTGTCTTACGCACCCTATTTACCTCCTTCCAGAACATCTTTTTATTCTCCCTAAAATTTACTGATAGTCTCTCACCCCAACTCTCATTTGCCCTTTTTTTCACCTCTTGCACCTTTCTCTTGACCTCCTGTCTCTTTCTTTTATACTTCTCCCACTCAATTGCATTTTTTCCCTGCAAAAATCGTCCAAATGCCTCTCTCTTCTCTTTCACTAATACTCTTACTTCTTCATCCCACCACTCACTACCCTTTCTAAACAGCCCACCTCCCACTCTTCTCATGCCACAAGCATCTTTTGCGCAATCCATCACTGATTCCCTAAATACATCCCATTCCTCCCCCACTCCCCTTACTTCCATTGTTCTCACCTTTTTCCATTCTATACACAGTCTCTCCTGATACTTCTTCACACAGGCCTCCTTCCCAAGCTCACTTACTCTCACCACCTTCTTCACCCCATCATTCACTCTTCTTTTCTGAAAACCCATACTAATCTTCACCTTAGCCTCCACAAGATAATGATCAGACATCCCTCCAGTTGCACCTCTCAGCACATTAACATCCAAAAGTCTCTCTTTCGCACGCCTGTCAATTAACACGTAATCCAATAACGCTCTCTGGCCATCTCTCCTACTTACATAAGTATACTTATGTATATCTCGCTTTTTAAACCAGGTATTCCCAATCATCAGTCCTTTTTCAGCACATAAATCTACAAGCTCTTCACCATTTCCATTTACAACACTGAACACCCCATGCATACCAATTATTCCCTCAACTGCCACATTACTCACCTTTGCATTCAAATCACCCATCACTATAACCCGGTCTCGTGCATCAAAACCGCTAACACACTCATTTAGCTGCTCCCAAAACACTTGCCTCTCATGATCTTTCTTCTCATGCCCAGGTGCATATGCACCAATAATCACCCACCTCTCTCCATCAACTTTCAATTTTACCCATATTAATCGAGAATTTACTTTCTTACATTCTATCACATACTCCCACAACTCCTGTTTCAGGAGTATTGCTACTCCTTCCCTTGCTCTTGTCCTCTCACTAACCCCTGACTTCACTCCCCAGACATTTCCAAACCACTCTTCCCCTTTACCCTTGAGCTTCGTTTCACTCAGAGCCAAAACATCCAGGTTCCTTTCCTCAAACATACTACCTATCTCTCCTTTTTTCACATCTTGGTTACATCCACACACATTTAGGCACCCCACTCTGAGCCTTCGAGGAGGATGAGCAGTCCCCGCGTGACTCCTTCTTCTGTTTCCCATTTTAGAAAGTTAATACAAGGAGGGGAGGATTTCCGGCCCCCCGCTCCCGTCCCCTCTAGTCGCTTTCTACGACACGCGAGGAATACTTGGGAAGTATTCTTTCACCCCTATCCCCAGGGATAATATATATATATATACACACACACACACACACACACACACACACACACGCACACACGCACACACACACACATATACATATGAAAATGTAAGAAACAATTTAGAAAACAAACTTTTAGCTTGAAATGAATGAAAAAATGAACGTCACATAATGGTTCAACCTCTGGCTATGGAAAAGGAAATGTACAATTTATTCACACAAACGTCAATAGCAGTTCTCATCAATTTCACCACTGAATCAATAAGCTTCAATGTCTAAGCTACATTTTTCTCCAACTTCACTATTTTCTTGTCAAAACACCATGCATGAAAACTATCACTCCAGTAACACAACTATAAACATTTACTTCCCCTTTAAAAAGTTCTGGGGAACTTATATATATATATATATATATATATATATATATATATATATATATATATATATATATATATATATATATATATATATATATATATATATATATATATATTGGGGAAGAGCAGTGCGGTTTCAGAAGTGGTAGAGGATGTGTGGATCAGGTGTTTGCTTTGAAGAATGTATGTGAGAAATACTTAGAAAAGCAAATGGATTTGTATGTAGCATTTATGGATCTGGAGAAGGCATATGATAGAGTTGATAGAGATGCTCTGTGGAAGGTATTAAGAATATATGGTGTGGGAGGCAAGTTGTTAGAAGCAGTGAAAAGTTTTTATCGAGGATGTAAGGCATGTGTACGTGTAGGAAGAGAGGAAAGTGATTGGTTCTCAGTGAATGTAGGTTTGCGGCAGGGGTGTGTGATGTCTCCATGGTTGTTTAATTTGTTTATGGATGTGGTTGTAAGGGAGGTAAATGCAAGAGTCCTGGAAAGAGGGGCAAGTATGAAGTCTGTTGGGGATGAGAGAGCTTGGGAAGTGAGTCAGTTGTTGTTCGCTGATGATACAGCGCTGGTGGCTGATTCATGTGAGAAACTGCAGAAGCTGGTGACTGAGTGTGTTAAAGTGTGTGAAAGAAGAAAGTTGAGAGTAAATGTGAATAAGAGCAAGGTTATTAGGTACAGTAGGGGTGAGGGTCAAGTCAATTGGGAGGTGAGTTTGAATGGAGAAAAACTGGAGGAAGTGAAGTGTTTTAGATATCTGGGAGTGGATCTGTCAGCGGATGGAACCATGGAAGCGGAAGTGGATCATAGGGTGGGGGAGGGGGCGAAAATTTTGGGAGCCTTGAAAAATGTGTGGAAGTCGAGAACATTATCTCGGAAAGCGAAAATGGGTATGTTTGAGGGAATAGTGGTTCCAACAATGTTGTATGGTTGCGAGGCGTGGGCTATGGATAGAGATGTGCGCAGGAGGATGGATGTGCTGGAAATGAGATGTTTGAGGACAATGTGTGGTGTGAGGTGGTTTGATCGAGTAAGTAACGTAAGGGTAAGAGAGATGTGTGGAAATAAAAAGAACGTGGTTGAGAGAGCAGAAGAGGGTGTTTTGAAATGGTTTGGGCACATGGAGAGAATGAGTGAGGAGAGATTGACAAAGAGGATATATGTGTCGGAGGTGGAGGGAACGAGGAGAAGAGGGAGACCAAATTGGAGGTGGAAAGATGGAGTGAAAAAGATTTTGTGTGATCGGGGCCTGAACATGCAGGAGGGTGAAAGGAGGGCAAGGAATAGAGTGAATTGGAGTCATGTGGTATACAGGGGTTGACGTGCTGTCAGTGGATTGAATCAAGGCATGTGAAGCGTCTGGGGTAAACCATGGAAAGCTGTGTAGGTATGTATATTTGCGTGTGTGGACGTGTGTATGTACATGTGTATGGGGGGGGGGGGGGTTTGGGCCATTTCTTTCGTCTGTTTCCTTGCGCTACCTCGCAAACGCGGGAGACAGCGACAAAGTATAAAAAAAAAAAAAAAAAAAAAAAAAAATATATATATATATATATATATATATATATATATATATATATATATATATATATATATATTTGGTTGTGTGTGTGTTTTCATACTTTTTGTCATTTTTCGCATTAGCGAAGTAGTGCTAAGAACAGAGGACTGAGTCTTTAAGGGAATATTCTCACTTGGCCCATGTTCTCTACTCCCCTTTAGGAAAATCAAAAAATAAATGAGGTGGAAGGATTTCCGGCCCCCGGCTCCCCTCCCTTGTAGTCGCTTTGTACGAGACGCAGGAAATGCGTGAGAAGTCTTATTGCTTCCTTATCCCCAGAGATAGTAAAGTGATATTATCATTAAAAAGGAGAACTAAAAAATTCTTGGTGTCAATGGGAGGTTTGAGCTCAATTCTATAAAATGATTTCTTTGCTAACTTAAGGGATTTATCAATAATAGATCTAGGGTACTTTAAGTTAGATCCAATAGAACATATCTTCTCAAACTCATAATCAATAATCTCTGGACTGCAAATACGTAATGCTCTAAGGAACATAGATTGAAAGGATGATGATGTCATGAGTAATAATGGATATATGAGCATACATTGGTAAGTTTTCTGTATATGTTAAACTTAAACTTGTTTCCTTGCCTATTTGATAATTGAAGATTAAATGATATTTTTCGTGTTGAAGAGTTAGAGTTAATAACCGAGATGGCATTACTCCAGTTAATACAATGACTATAGTCTTTAACATGATTAAACAAGGCATTTGATTCTTGTCCGGTTCTTACACTATATTTATGTTGCTTAAGTGTAACAGAAAGATTCTTACCAGTCTGCCCAACATTAAACTTATCACACTTTCTACACGGCACTTATAGATGCAGCCAGTAGAATTTTCTGGTGAATTCCTGATTAAGATATTCTTTATAGTATTATTGTTGCTGTAGACAACACTTACATCAAAGGTTTTAAGCAACATTGGAAGTAAAGTAAAATCATTTTCAAAAGGGAGAACTAAAAAATTTTTGGTGTCAATGGGAGGTTTGGGCTCAAATCTATAAGATGATTTCTTTGTTATCTTAAGGGATTTATCAATGAAAGATCTAGGGTACTTTAACTTAGATCCAATAGAATATATCTTCTCAAACTCATCATCAATATACTCTGGACTGCAAATACGTAATGCACTAAGGAACATAGATTGAAATGATGATAATTCAACTCAATCAAGTTGAGATGAGTAATAATGGATATATGAGCATACATTTTCAGGTTTTCTGTATATGCTAAACTTAAACTTGTTTCCTATCTCTTCTCTCTTCTTATCTTGATTACTTCCACACATTTGATATTTAGTCACCTCAGCCTGATCCTTTGAGGAGGATAAACACTACTTGCTTGGCTCCTTCTTCTGTTCAATCTTTTAGAAGTTGAAATACAAGAAAGTGTGAAGGTTATCAGCCTTCCACTCCCGCCATCATAAGTCACCTTTTACGCCGTATAAGGAATACGGAGGTAGAATTCTTTCTCCCATACCTGGATCAGTTTAAGTAGTACATAGTGTGAAGATTTTAGTAGGAGCAAATGTTATGGTTTGTCAATTGATATGTTAGTATTCTTGATGATTAACTTCTAAGACTGGAGTTACTAGAACACCACAGGTGAAAAGTCAGCTCACCTGGGCTGGATCCATCCTACCCGGACGCTGGTCCAGGTCCCTGACAATCAGTATACGGATGTGGGCTCTTACTGAGAACCATCGCTTTCTCACACTAGTGGTAGTGTTAGGAGCCCTCTCCTGTCACTGAACTCGCCAATGCCGATCTGTTTCCTTTTTCCGGAACTATGGGAATCCAAACTTCTTCCGAAGATTTCTTTCTAGAGAATTTCTATCTCCAAACAACTAATCTCTGTCAGGATAAGACTGTTTGGCTATTGAAGAAGTTCCTGGAGACTCAGCCAATCGTGGACCATTCGTTAGGATGATGGAGGACAATCTGGGCAGAGCAATCTGTTTTTTTTTTTCCCCCGCTCTCCTAACTTTGGCGCCAAACTTTCAAGACGGATTGTCTTGTAGTTTGTTGAGGGGGCTACCGGTGTGGTCACCACTTCCGGAAACCTTAACAGAATTCGATACTCTATCTTCGTTTTTTCATTTTCCATTTTCTTTTTCCGTGTCCTTGTGTGAATCCCGATTTTATAATAAGATGGTGATTGCATCACATCAATTTATTTGTCGAAATGTTACATTGTGAAGTGTTTTAAAATCATCATTCCACATAGATAATTTCGTGTTGTCGTACCAAAATCAGGTGTGTGTGTGTGTGTGTGTGTGTGTGTGTGTGTGTGTGTGTGTTTCTGGGGGGGTGGGGAGAAGATTGTATCCGAACAAATGGGTAACGTATACGGTCAGAGTAAAGTAATGGAGTGAGGTTTACGGCTAGAGTTAAGTGTGTATGGCCAAAAGCAAAGTCCTGTGGTGAAGTTTCTGGTCAAAGGGACGTGTAGGAGAGAGATTAAAGTACAGGTGGAAGTCAGGAAGTGAAGATTGTGGTTAGAGTGATGTGTATAGATGAAGATTATGGCCAAATTATCTTGTAGGAGTGAAGTGTATAGTCAGAAAGATGTGTAAGGGTCATGCTTGTGCCAAGAAGGATATTTAGTAGAGAGTTGTGTGGCCAGGTGGATTAATAGGATAAGGGTAACCACAACATGTGTAAAATTAGGATATGTGGAGAGAATCACGAGTAGGGGAGAGGTGTGTACCTAGAAAGACGATTAGAAATACGGTTCATGACCATCAGGACAAGTAGGGTTGAAAACTGTAGATGAAATGACAATATGTGTCTAAAGGCACAAGAAAGGATAATGTGCGTGGCCATATAGAGTAAAGATGAGGTGTGGGAGCTGGGTTAATTAACGAATTATAGTTGTTTAGGGAAGGTGCCACATAACCGTAACAGAAATTGTATGGGAGGGTATTGATCGAGATGGTGAAGGCATGTACATCGCATCAGATTGGGGAAGAGCAGTGTGTTTTCAGAAGTGGTAGAGGATGTGTGGATCACGTGTTTGCTTTGAAGAATGTATGTGAGAAATACTTAGAAATGCAAATGGATTTGTATGTAGCATTTATGGATCTGGAGAAGCCATATGAAAGAGTTGATAAAGATGCTCCCTGGATGGTATTAAGAATATATCGGGTGGAGGACAAGTTGTTAGAAGCAGTGAAAAGTTTTTATCGAGGATGTAAGGCATGTGTACGTGTAGGAAGAAAGGAAAGTAATTGGTTCTCAGTGAATGTTGGTTTGCCGGAGGGGTGTGTGATGTCTCCATGGTTCATTAATATGTTTATGGATGGGATTGTTAGGGAGGTGAATGCAAGAGTTTTGGAAAGAAGGGCAAGTATGCAGTCTGTTGTAGATGAGATAGTTTGGGAACAGAGTCAGATGTTCGCTGATGATACAGCGCTGGTGGGTGATTCGTGTGAGAAACTGAAGATGACGTTGACTGAGTTTCGTAAAGTGTGTGAAAGCAGAAAGCTGAGAGTAAATGTTAATAAGAGCAAGGTTATTAGGTACAGTAGGGTTAAGGGACAAGTCGACTGGGAGGTAGGTTTGAAAGCAGAAAAACTGGAGTGGATCTGGCAGCGGATGGAATCATGGAAGCGAAAGCGAATCATGGGGCGGGGAAAGGAACGAAAGCTCTGGGCGCGTTGAAGAATGTGTGGAAATCGAGAACATTATCTCAGAAAGTAAAAATAGGTATCTTTTAAGGAAGTGGTTCCAAAAATGTTATATGGT